>NC_092111.1:21550147-21563399 GCF_045679555.1 Salvelinus alpinus
GCTCAAATCAAATCAAATCAAATCAAATCAAATCAAATTTTATTAGTCACATACACATGGTTAGCAGATGTTAATGCGAGTGTAGCGAAATGCTTGTGCTTCTAGTTCCGACAATGCAGTAATAACCAATAAGTAATCTAACCTAACAATTCCACAACTACTACCTTATACACACACAAGTGTAAAGGGATAAAGAATATGTACATAAAGATATATGAATGAGTGGTGGTACAGAACGGCATAGGCAAGATGCAGTAGATGGTATAGAGTACGGTATATACATATGAGATGAGTACTGTAGGGTATGTAAACATAAAGTGGCATAGTTTAAAGTGGCTAGTGGTACATGTATTACATAAAGATGGCAAGATGCAGTAGATGATATAGAGTACAGTATATACATATGAGATGGGTAATGTAGGGTATGTAAACATTATATTAAGTGGCATTGTTTAAAGTGGCTAGTGGTACATTTTTACATAATTTCCATCAATTCCCATTTTTAAAGTGGCTGGAGTTGAGTCAGTATGTTGGCAGCGGCCGCTAAATGTTAGTGGTGGCTGTTTAACAGTCTGATGGCCTTGAGATAGAAGCTGTTTTTCAGTCTCTCGGTCCCTGCTTCGATGCACCTGTACTGACCTCGCCTTCTGGATGATAGCGGGGTGAACAGGCAGTGGCTTGGGTGGTTGTTGTCCTTGATGATCTTTATGGCCTTCCTGTGACATCGGGTGGTGTAGGTGTCCTGGAGGGCAGGTAGTTTGCCCCCGGTGATGCGTTCTGCAGACCTCACTACCCTCTGGAGAGCCTTACGGTTGTGGGCGGAGCAGTTGCCGTACCAGGCGGTGATACAGCCCGACAGGATGCTCTCGATTGTGCATCTGTAGAAGTTTGTGAGTGCTTTTGGTGACAAGCCGAATTTCTTCAGCCTCCTGAGGTTGAAGAGGCGCTGCTGCGCCTTCTTCACGACGCTGTCTGTGTGGGTGGACCAATTCAGTTTGTCCGTGATGTGTACACCGAGGAACTTAAAACTTTCCACCTTCTCCACTACTGACCCGTCGATGTGGATAGGGGGGTGCTCCCTCTGCTGTTTCCTGAAGTCCACAATCATCTCCTTTGTTTTGTTGACGTTGAGTGTGAGGTTATTTTCCTGACACCACACTCCGAGGGCCCTCACCTCCTCCCTGTAGGCCGTCTCGTCGTTGTTGGTAATCAAGCCTACCACTGTAGTGTCATCCGCAAACTTGATGATTGAGTTGGAGGCGTGCATGGCCACGCAGTCGTGGGTGAACAGGGAGTACAGGAGAGGGCTCAGAACGCACCCTTGTGGGGCCCCAGTGTTGAGGATCAGCGGGGTGGAGATGTTGTTACCTACCCTCACCACCTGGGGGCGGCCCGTCAGGAAGTCCAGGACCCAGTTGCACAGGGCGGGGTCGAGACCCAGGGTCTCGAGCTTGATGACGAGTTTGGAGGGTACTATGGTGTTAAATGCTGAGCTGTAATCGATGAACAGCATTCTCACATGGGTATTCCTCTTGTCCAGATGGGTTAGGGCAGTGTGCAGTGTGGTTGCGATTGCGTCGTCTGCTGCCACCATTTGTAAACATGGAACATAATGGGTAGTGGGGCGATGAGGGGCGATGTCTAGCAGGTTGGATCGTTCATGGAGAGCATCTTTCACCATCATGTATTGTTCATAATCGAATTTAATAATGGCCTTTTGGAGGTAGTATACTCCTCCGTGGCTGAGCTTGGTGCTCCGGCTGCTGGTCCCCGATGAGAAATCATTCCTCTCCACCAGGGCAGTCTTAAGGTTGCGTGTGACAGCACATCCGGAGCCCGCGGCCCTTATGACAAGAACATCAAACTCCTCAGTGTCTTGCAGGGTGGAGAGCTGAGCTTTTCTGGTTGGGAGCTCATCTTTAAATGGCTGCTGTAATTCCCCCTTCCGCTGCTACATAACGCCAGCCTGTGCCCATGTATTCTGTGGTTTTCTGTATTCCGACAGTTGTGTTAGGCCCAGAAGAGCAGCGGCCGTCCCGGTCCGCATGATAGCTGTCCCTTTCAAGGCCTTCCAGAAGGCCATTGATCCTGATCCTGCAAGGATTTTCAATGTTCAATTGACGATAACAACACCAGGAGAGCCAGGGCGTAAACCGAAAACAATGATACAATTCACAATATGATGTGATTTAAAAAAAAAAATTATGGTGATGTGTAGAATAAGTAAGCCATTTGAATTTCAATGAATTTCTTTGAATTCAATTCCACTTCCTTTCATTCAAATTCTATTTAAATTCTGCTTCCTGTTGAGTGTATCCAACTCAAATTCAATTCAAATTCATGAATTGAATTGGAAATAAAGAGTAATCTGCATCTTAATTCAGAATTGTAATATATGTATAGTTCAATGGAGCTTGACTGTAAGAGCCAGTAGGCTACCATCAGTACAAACCTTTCTCTCTGGTTGTCAGGAAAAATATACATCTAATGGCCTCTTCTGCTGTCTACTGTCAGATAATGAAAGGGGTTTTCATGACAAAGGACATTAGTTGGTTTCTGCCAGAGCCATATATTAAGAGAGTTCGGCCAGGTTTTAGAACGGACACCATGTTTATAATACATGCCCAATACATTGCGTCTTTATTCTGAAAGTGTTGGCAATGTAACAATGTGAGAGCGCCTCCAACAGTTCCCTATGAAATGACCCGCTGTAAACAAGCAAAACAGAGCATACCATCTAGCCACAACCACTTTAATGCCTTATGCCTTCTGCATTCTTCTTCTTCTTCTTTTTTGCGCATGGGCTGCCGTTACCATGACAACCACCCCAAAATGTAAGGAGACAGAGAGAAAAAAAAGAGAGAGAAAGAGTGAAGGGAGAAAGAGAACGAGGAAGATAGCAAAAAACAGAGACAGACAGGCGGAGAGATAAACAGTGAAAGAAAGAGAGAGAGAGAGAGAGAGAGAGAGAGAGAGAGAGAGAGAGAGAGAGAGAGAGGGAGAGAGAGAGAGAGAAACAGACACATTTTGTATTTTATTAGGATCCCCATCAGCTGTTACTGAAGCAGCTACTCTTCCTGGGGTCCACACAAAAATCTAAAGCATGACAGAATACATAACATCATTAGACAAGAACAGATCAAGGACTGAACAACACACATTTAAAATGGATAGGAAGAGTGTGGAGAAAGCGGTGACGTCGAGTTGGGTTCGATGCATTCTAATTGTCTGGAACACAGGAAATAAAACATTGACTAGTGGAGTAAAACTAATGTGTTAGCCACCACAGTGAGTTGCTAATGTTCATTCACTGTGAATCGTGATTGGCATTGAACATCCGTTTTAAAAGCACAGCATAGTGAGTAATTCAGCTTTTTATGAGTGTACAGTATATCCCCTCTCTCCGTTCTAGAGAGCTGTTGCCTGTATCCATCTGGCTTTCCAGGCAGGCTAAATCTCACACTCAAAGTATTTGAAAGAAAACTAATACTATTTGAACCCAGGTGTAGCCTGCTCCAGATTGAGAGCTAACTGGTGTGGATGTGAAGGTTATTTTCTAGTATCCACGTTAGCATCACTTATAATGCATGCCCAATACATTGCTTCATTCTGGGTGGTATTCTAGTGTGGATATTGGAACAGAGCTGAAGAAGAGTCCTCTGTGATCACTGACTAAGGGGACTGAGAGCTGGAGCTGAGAGCTGGAGCTGACACCACCACTGCTGTGGATCATCCATTGTAACACAGCCCAGGTCAGCAGCACTCCTCTGCTTGACAGTCAGCCATCCAAGTCTCACACACACACACACACACACACACACACACACACACACACACACACACACACACACACACACACACACACACACACACACACACACACACACACACACACACACACACACACACACACACACACACACACACAGAGAGAGAAGCAGTATGAGTGTAGAGATGATTGTACCCAATGTACTATGCTATGACTTACATCTTACAGTTTTTTACAATCACTAACATCCTTTTGTCCAATCTGTAGTCACATTTTCAAAACGCTAAACACAATTAGCCGTCTGTTGTGGACCATACCATAAACACAATTCATCGTGTTTTCACAGAATATGCTGTCAATTTTATTTATTTTGTAATACATTTTTAAAGGGGAATATGCAGTCAATTAACACATTTCTAAAATGCTTACATTTTCTTTACATACAAGCTTACCCAATACCTAAGTTATGGATCTTTATTTTGTTATTTACAAATGCTGGCACACAGCATGCCAGAAATGAAGACCTAATGTTCAAAACCTTAAATATAGTATAAAGTAGAGGTCGACCGATTAATCGGAAAGGCCGATTAATTAGGGCCGATTTCAAGTTTTCATAACAATCGGTAATCGGCATTTTTGGACACCGATTATGGCCGATTACATTGTACTCCACGAGGAGACTGCGTGGCAGGCTGACTACCTGTTACGTGAGTGCAGCAAGGAGCCAAGGTAAGTTGCTAGCTAGCATTAAACTTATCGTAAAACAATCAATCTTAACATAATCACTAGTTAACTACACATGGTTGAGGATATTACTAGTTTATCTAGCTTGTTGCATATAATCGATGCGGTGCCTGTTAATTTATCATCGAATCACAGCTTACTTCGTCAAACGGGTGATGATTTAACAAGCGCATTCGCGAAAAAAGCACTGTAGTTGCACCAATGTGTACCTAACCATAAACATCAATGCCTTTCTTAAAATCAATACACAAGTATATATTTTTAAACCTGCATATTTAGTTAATATTGCCTGCTAACATGAATTTCTTTTAACTAGGGAATTGTGTCAGATCTCTTGCGTTCAGTGCAAGCAGAGTCGGGGTATATTCAGCAGTTTGGGCTGCCTGGCTCGTTGCGAACTGTGTGAAGACCATTTCTTCCTAACAAAGACCGTAATTAATTTGCCAGAATTGTACATAATTATGACATAACATTGAAGGTTGTGCAATGTAACAGCAATATTTAGACTTAGGGATGCCACCTGTAAGCATTCATTCAAACAGCACTTTCCTGCATTTGCCAGCAGCTCTTTGCTGTGCTTCAAGCATTGCGCTGTTAATGACTTAAAGTCTATCAACTCCCGAGATTAGGCTGGCAATACTAAAGTACCTATTAGAACATCCAATAGTCAAAGGTATATGAAATACAAATGGTATAGAGAGAAATAGTCATATAATAACTACAACCTAAAACTTCTTACCTGGGGATATTGACGACTCATGTTAAAAGGAACCACCAGCTTTCATATGTTCGCATGTTCAGAGCAAGGAACTTAAACGTTAGCTTTTTTACATGACAAATATTGCACTTTTACGTTCTTCTCCAACACTTAGTTTTTGCATTATTTAAACCAAATTGAACATGTTTCATTATTTATTTGAGACTAAATTAATT
The DNA here is from genome assembly GCF_045679555.1 of Salvelinus alpinus. NCBI lineage: Eukaryota > Metazoa > Chordata > Actinopteri > Salmoniformes > Salmonidae > Salvelinus > Salvelinus alpinus. The sequence continues at coordinate 21,555,594 of NC_092111.1, forward strand.
TTATTGATGTATTATATTAAGTTAAAATAAAAGTGTTCAATCAGTATTGTTGTAATTGTCATTATTACAGGAGTATTTGGACCAGGGAGAGGAGTAGCTGGACCAGGGAGAGGAGTAGTTGGACCAGGCAGAGGAGTAATGGGACAGGAAGAGTAATTGGACCAGGCAGAGGAGTAGTTGGACCAGGCAGAGCAGTAGTTGGACCAGGCAGAGGAGTAGTTGGACCAGGCAGAGGAGTAGTTGGACCAGGCAGAGGAGTAGCTGGACCAGGCAGAGGAGTAGCTGGACCAGGCAGAGGAGTAGTTGGACCAGGCAGAGGAGTAGCTGGACCAGGCAGAGGAGTAGCTGGACCAGGCAGAGGAGTAGTTGGACCAGGGAGAGGAGTAGTTGGACCAGGGAGAGGAGTAGTTGGACCAGGCAGAGGAGTAGTTGGACCAGGCAGAGGAGTAGCTGGATCAGGCAGAGGAGTAGTTGGACCAGGGAGAGGAGTAGCTGGACCAGGCAAAGGAGTAGCTGGGCCAGGCAGAGGAGTAGTTGGACCAGGGAGAGAAGTAGTTGGACCAGGGAGAGGAGTAGTTGGACCAGGCAGAGGAGTAGCTGGGCCAGGCAGAGGAGTAGCTGGACCAGGGAGAGGAGTAGTTGGACCAGGGAGAGGAGTAGTTGGACAGGCAGAGGAGTAGCTGGGCCAGGCATAGGAGTAGCTGGACCAGGGAGAGGAGTAGTTGGACCAGGGAGAGGAGTAGCTGGATCAGGCAGAGGAGTAGTTGGACCAGGGAGAGGAGTAGTTGGACCAGGCAGAGGAGTAGCTGGGCCAGGCAGAGGAGTAGTTGGACCAGGGAGAGGAGTAGTTGGACCAGGGAGAGGAGTAGTTGGACCAGGCAGAGGAGTAGCTGGGCCAGGCAGAGGAGTAGCTGGACCAGGGAGAGGAGTAGTTGGACCAGGGAGAGGAGTAGTTGGACCAGGCAGAGGAGTAGCTGGGCCAGGCAGAGGAGTAGCTGGACCAGGGAGAGAAGTAGTTGGACCAGGGAGAGGAGTAGCTGGATCAGGCAGAGGAGTAGCTGGACCAGGCAGAGGAGTAGTTGGACCAGGCAGAGGAGTATTTGGACCAGGACAAGGGAAAAGGAGAGGTAGGGGGAGAGGAGTAAGAATGTGTGGTGATGTTCAAAGGAGAGTAAGACCTGTTGTCACTGATGAAATAAGAGCCACCACCACGGACCATGTGATAAACCAGGGTCTATCACTGAGAGATGCTGGTGAAAGAGTCCAGTCTAATCTCAGACGGTTAACCGTGGCTTCCATTATCCATCATTTTCAACAAACCAACAGGTTAGTAATGCATTTCACAAGGGCTTCTTCTATCATTACTGTTGCTATGTCCCACTGTAACTGTAGACCACCAGACCCAATGAAAATACATATGTTGTTTTTTGTTCCTCTAAAGGACACAACGTCTTCCTCCCTCTGGAGGAAGAGGAAAGCTCCTCAGTGAAGACCAAAACCATGCCATTGTAGGATTGGTCATTGCTGACAATGCAGTAAAACTGAGAGAAATTCAGACCAGAATTGTGAAGGACAACCTGGTATTGAACAATGTGGAAGCATCAGCCTGACTACCATTGCTCGGACTCTGACCAAACACAGAGTTCGAATTAAACAGTTAAACAGAATTAAACAGTCCTTTTGAAAGGAACAGTGAGCGGGTCAAGGAACTCCGGCACCAATATGTCCAGGTATGATGTCTATCCAATATGTCTTGTTCTATAGTGAGTTTTACACTATGCTACTCTACATGTAAACATGGGTTACAGTACATACAGTAGGACATACTGAAAAGCATTTACACATACTGTGTTTGATTTCTTACGGTATCTGAGAAGTAAATTGAAATGTATTTTGACTTGTTCAAACAAAGTTTAGGGGTAGATTTTCGCATTCCTTTCTCTGCATGTTGAACAAGTGGATTACTCAAATCGATGGCGCCAACTAAACAGACTTCTTGGGATATAAAGAAGGATTTTAACTAACAAAATGACACTACATGTTATAGCTGGGATCATTTGGATGACAAATCAGAGGAAGATTTTCAAAAAGTAAGTGAAAATTTAATTGCTATTTCTGAATTTATAAAAACTGTGCCGGTGTAAAATCAATCAATTCAATCAATCAATTCTATTTTATATAGCCCTTCGTACATCAGCTAATATCTCAAAGTGCTGTACAGACACCCAGCCTAAAACCCCAAACAGCTAGTAATGCAGGTGTAGAAGCACGGTGGCTAGGAAAAACTCCCTAGAAAGGCCAAAACCTAGGAAGAAACCTAGAGAGGAACCAGGCTATGAGGGGTGGCCAGTCCTCTTCTGGCTGTGCCGGGTGGAGATTATAACAGAACTATGCCAAGATGTTCAAAAATGTTCATAAGTGACAAGCATGGTCAAATAATAATCATTAATAATTTTCAGTTGGCTTTTCATAGCCGATCATTAAGAGTTGAAAACAGCAGGTCTGGGACAGGTAGGGGTTCCATAACCGCAGGCAGAACAGTTGAAACTGGAATAGCAGCAAGGCCAGGCGGACTGGGGACAGCAAGGAGTCACCACAGCCGGTAGCCCCTACGTATGGTCCTAGGGCTCAGGTCCTCCGAGAGAAAGAAAGAGAGAAGGAGAAAATTAGAGAGAGCCAAGATTTTCAAAATGTTCATAAATGACAAGCATGGTCAAATAATAATCAGGAATAAATCTCAGTTGGCTTTTCATAGCCGATCATTAAGAGTTGAAAACAGCAGGTCTGGGACAGGTAGGGGTTCCGTAACCGCAGGCAGAACAGTTGAAACTGGAATAGCAGCAAGGCCAGGCGGACTGGGGACAGCAAGGTGTCATCATGCCCGGTAGTCCTGACGTATGGTCCTAGGGCTCAGGTTCTCAGAGAGAAAGAGAGAACGAGAGAATTAGAGAGAGCATACTTAAATTCACACAGGACACTGGATAAGACAGGAGAAGTACTCCAGGTAACCAACTGACCCTAGCCCCCCGACACATAAACTACTGCAGCATAAATACTGGAGGCTGAGACAGGAGCGGTCAGGAGACACTGTGGCCCCATCCGAAGAAACCCCCGGACAGGGCCAAACAGGAAGGATATAACCCCACCCACTTTGCCAAAGCACAGCCCCCGCACCACTAGAGGGAAATCCTCAACCACCAACTTACAATCCTGAGACAAGGCCGAGTATAGCCCACAAAGGTCTCCACCACAGCACAAACCAAGGGGGGGCGCCAACCCAGACAGGAAGATCACGTCAGTAACTCAACCCACTCAAGTGACGCACCCCTCCTAGGGACGGCATGAAAGAGCACCAGCAAGCCAGTGACTCAGCCCCTGTAACAGGGTTAGAGGCAGAGAATCCCAGTGGAGAGAGGGGAACCAGCCTGGCAGAGACAGCAAGGGCGGTTCGTTGCTCCAGAGCCTTTCCGTTCACCTTCACACTCCTGGGCCAGACTACACTCAATCATATGACCTACTGAAGAGATAAGTCTTCAGTAAAGACTTAAAGGTTGAGACCGAGTCTGCGTCTCTCACATGGGTAGGCAGACTGTTCCATAAAAATTGAGATCTATAGGAGAAAGCCCTGCCTCCCGCTGTTTGCTTAGAAATTCTAGGGACAATTAGGAGGCCTGCGTCTTGTGACCGTAGCGTACGTATTGGTATGTACGGCAGGACCAACTCGGAAAGATAGGTAGGAGCAAGCCCATGTAACGCTTTATAGGTTAACAGTAAAACCTTGAAATCAGCCCTTGCCTTAACAGGAAGCCAGTGTAGGGAAGCTAGCACTGGAGTAATATGATCAAATTTCTTGGTTCTAGCCAGGATTCTAGCAGCCGTATTTAGCACTAACTGAAGTTTATTTAGTGCTTTATCCGGGTAGCCGGAAAGTAGAGCATTGCAGTAGTCTAACCTAGAAGTAACAAATGCATGGATTAATTTTTCTGCATCATTTTTGGACAGAAAATTTCTGATTTTTGCAATGTTACGTAGATGGAAAAAAGCTGTCCTTGAAACAGTCTTGATATGTTCGTCAAAAGAGAGATCAGGGTCAAGAGTAACGCCGAGGTCCTTCACAGTTTTATTTGAGACGACTTTACAACCATCAAGATGAATTGTCAGATTTAACAGAAGATCTCTTTGTTTCTTGAGACCTAGAACAAGCATCTCTGTTTTGTCCGAGTTTAAAAGTAGAAAGTTTTCAGCCATCCACTTCCTTATGTCTGAAACACAGGCTTCTAGCGAAGGCAATTTTGGGGCTTCACCATGTTTCATTGAAATGTACAGCTGTGTGTCATCCGCATAGCAGTGAAAGTTAACATTATGTTTTCGAATAACATCCCCAAGAGGTAAAATATATAGTGAAAACAATAGTGGTCCTAAAACGGAACCTTGAGGAACACCGAAATGTACAGTTGATTTGTCAGAGGACAGACCATTCACAGAGACAAACTGATATCTTTCCGACAGGTAAGATCTAAACCAGGCCAGAACTTCTCCGTGTAGACCAATTTGGGTTTCCAGTCTCTCCAAAAGAATGTGGTGATCGATGGTGTCAAAGGCAGCACTAAGGTCTAGTAGCACGAGGACAGATGCAGAGCCTCGGTCTGACGCCATTAAAAGGTCATTTACCACCTTCACAAGTGCAGTCTCAGTGCTATGATGGGGTCTAAAACCAGACTGAAGCATTTCGTATACATTGTTTGTCTTCAGAAAGGCAGTGAGTTGCTGCGCAACAGCTTTTTCTAAAATTTTTGAGAGGAATGGAAGATTCGATATAGGCCGATAGTTTTTTATATTTTCCGGGTCAAGGTTTGGCTTTTTCAAGAGAGGCTTTATCACTGCCACTTTTAGTGAGTTTGGTACACATCCGGTGGATAGAGAGCTGTTTATTATGTTCAACATAGGAGGGCCAAGCACAGGAAGCAGCTCCTTCAGCAGATTAGTAGGAATAGGATCCAGTATGCAGCTTGAAGGTTTAGAGGCCATGATTATTTTCATCATTGTGTCAAGAGATATAGTACTAAAACACTTAAGTGTCTCTCCCGATCCCAGGCCCTCGCAGAGCTGTGCAGATCCAGGACAGCTAAGCCCTGGAGGAATACGCAGATTCAAAGAGGAGTCCGTAATTTGCTTTCTAATGGTCATGATCGTTTCCTCAAAGAAGTTCATGAATTTATTACTGCTGAAGTGAAAGCCATCCTCTCTTGGGGAATGCTGCTTTTTAGTTAGTTTCGCAACAGTATCAAAAAGAAATTTTGGATTGTTCTTATTTTCCTCGATTAAGTTGGAAAAGTAGGATGATCGAGCAGCAGTGAGGGCTCTTCGGTACTGCACGGTACTGTCTTTCCAAGCTAGTCGGAAGACTTCCAGTTTGGTGTGGCGCCATTTCCGTTCCAATTTCCTGGAAGCTTGCTTCAAAGCTCGGGTATTTTCTGTATACCAGGGAGCTAGTTTCTTATGACAAATCTTTTTCGTTTTTAAGGGTGCAACTGCATCTAGGGTATTGCGCAAGGTTAAATTGAGTTCCTCAGTTAGGTGGTTAACTGATTTTTGTCCTCTGACGTCCTTGGGTAGGTAGAAGGAGTCTGGAAGGGCATCAAGGAATTTTTGTGTTGTCTGAGAATTTATAGCACGACTTTTGATGCTCCTTGGTTGGGGTCTGAGCAGATTATTTGTTGCGATTGCAAACGTAATAAAATGGTGGTCCGATAGTCCAGGATTATGTGGAAAAACATTAAGATCTAGAACATTTATTCCATGGGACAAAACTAGGTCCAGAGTATGACTGTGGCAGTGATTAGGTCCAGAGATATGTTGGACAAAACCCACTGAGTCGATGATGGCTCCGAAAGACTTTTGGAGTGGGTCTGTGGACTTCTCCATGTGAATATTAAAATCACCAAAAATTAGAATATGATCTGCTATGACTACAAGGTCTGATAGGAATTCAGGAAACTCAGAGAGGAACGCTGTATATGGCCCAGGAGGCCTGTAAACAGTAGCTATAAAAAGTGATTGAGTAGGCTGCATAGATTTCATGACTAGAAGCTCAAAAGACGAAAACGCCATTTTTTTTTTTGTAAATTGAAATTTGCTATCGTAAATGTTAGCAACACCTCCGCCTTTGCGGGATGCACGGGGGATATGGTCACTAGTGTAACCAGGAGGTGAGGCCTCATTTAACACAGTAAATTCATCAGGCTTAAGCCATGTTTCAGTCAGGCCAATCACATCAAGATTATGATCAGTGATTAGTTCATTGACTATGACTGCCTTTGAAGTGAGGGATCTAACATTAAGTAACCCTATTTTGAGATGTGAGGTATCACGATCTCTTTCAATAATGGCAGGAATGGAGGAGGTCTTTATCCTAATAAGATTGCTAAGGCGAACACCGCCATGTTTAGTTTTGCCCAACCTAGGTCGAGGCACAGACACAGTCTCAATGGGTATGGCTGAGCTGACTACACTGACTGTGCTATTGGCGGACTCCACTAAGCTGGCAGGTTGGCTAACAGCCTGCTGCCTGGCCTGCACCCTATTTCATTGTGGGGCTAGAGGAGTTAGAGCCCTATCTATGTTGGTAGATAAGATGAGAGCACCCCTCCAGCTAGGATGGAGTCCGTCACTCCTCAGCAGGTCAGGCTTGGTCCTGTTTGTGGGTGAGTCCCAGAAAGAGGGCCAATTATCTACAAATTCTATCTTTTGGGAGGGGCAGAAAACAGTTTTCAACCAGCGATTGAGTGCTGAGACTCTGCTGTAGAGCTTGTCACTCCCCCTAACTGGGAGGGGGCCAGAGACAATTACTCGATGCCGACACATCTTTCTAGCTGATTTACACGCTGAAGCTATGTTGCACTTGGTGACCTCTGACTGTTTCATCCTAACATCGTTGGTGCCGACGTGGATAACAATATCTCTATACTCTCTACACTCGCCAGATTTAGCTTTAGCCAGCACCATTTTTAGATTAGCCTTAACGTCGGTAGCCCTGCCCCCTGGTAAACAGTGTATGATCGCTGGGTGATTCGCTTTAAGTCTAATACTGCGGGTAATGGAGTCGCCAATGACTAGGGTTTTCAATTTGTCAGAGCTAATGGTGGGAGCCTTCGGCGTCTCAGACCCCGTAACGGGAGGAGTAGAGACAAGAGAAGACTCGGCCTCAGACTCCGACTCGCTACATAATGGGGAGAACCGGTTGAAAGTTTCTGTCGGCTGAATGAGCGACACCGGTTGAGCATTCCAACAGCATTTCCCTCCAGAAGCCATGAGAAAGTTGTCCGGCTGCGGGGACTGTGCGGGGGGATTTATACTAACGTTACTATCTGTACTTACTGGTGGCACAGACGCTGTTTCTTCCTTTCCTACACTGAAATTACCCTTGCCTAACGATTGCGTCTGAAGCTGGGCTTGTAGCACAGCTATTCTCGCCGTAAGGCGATCGTTCTCCTGTATATTATGAGTACAGCGACTGCAATTAGAAGACATCATGTTAATGTTACTACTTAGCTTCGGCTGTTGAAGGTGTTGACGAACCATGTCCAGATAAAGCGTCCGGAGTGAAAAAGTTGAATGAGGGAAAAAAGTTGCGATGGAAAAACTAAAAATATAAACGGTAATTAAAAACAAAACAAAACAAAAAAAAACGTAAAGTAGTTAGCTAGCAAAGTAAAGTAAAGTTGGCAGCAAAACGCACAGCAACAAAACGCACAGCAACACGTCTGCAGATTCAACAGGAAGTGACGAAGTCACTAAAAATATTTT
>NC_092111.1:21863499-21961033 GCF_045679555.1 Salvelinus alpinus
CACTCACACACTCCGCCTCTTCTCCTCTCTCCCCTCCTCTACCTTGCTCTTCTCTTCTCCGGTCCTCTTCTTCCTCACTTTTCCCTCTCCTCTCCTCTCTTCTCTCCTCTTCTCCCTCTCCTCGTCTTCCTCTCCATTGCTCCCTACACCCCACCGCCCAGCCAAACCAGTCACCAGAAAGCAGCACAATTACATTTCATGACTGGGCATATTTGTGATTCCCATTTCATTTATTACAAAGGGCATTCATTAATCTCCCTTCTTTTCCGAGAAGTGGAATTTCATTTTAGTGAGCCGTGACAGATACTGAGGTGAGTCTACCAGGCCAGGTCTAAGTTAATCAGAGGTAAAATGCACAAGCGGGATGTTTTTTATCCTCTGTTTGATAAGCGCTGATGCTCACAGGGAAAGTATATGGTGGTGGTGGCAAAATAAGTCATTTCTCTCTGTTTCCAATTTGAACCATTTAAAAAGTGGCACGGAATCATAAATAGCGGCTAAAGTGCTTGGTAGGAATCTGCGGGCCAAATTGGCCCAAGTGCCTCCCCCATTATCTCTGAGTGCTGGAGAGGAGAAACAAATCAGGAGCAAATAAAAGCAACAGAAACGTCAAAGAAGCGGAACATCAGGGACCAGAGGACAAGTCAATGAGAAGCCTGGCAGCTTGAGCGATTGTTGACTGCTGAATGTGGCTATGAAGGACTGGAAAGAGCACTAAGATGCATTCCAATAATCTCTTCTTTCTCTTGTGCACTTGTTCACTTCCCTCCACGGATTTGACAGGAAATGACTGGCGCAAGTAGTGAACGAGTACACACTTCAGGAGGAATAATTCATTATTGGGAAATACCCCTAGAGAGGTACTATATGGTGATCTAACTACAGGACTCTACACTAACGAGGTTGACTGGTCTGTTGACTGGTCATCTAACTACACTACACTAGAGAGAGGTACTGTACTGTTGACTGGTAATCTAACTACAGGACACATGAGAGGTACTGTACTGTTGACTGGTCATCTAACTACAGGACACTACACTAGAGAGAGGTACTGTACTGTTGACTGATCATCTAACTACACTACACTAAATAGGTACTGTACTGTTGACTGGTCATCTAACTACATGACTCTACACTGAAGAGGTACTGTACTGTTGACTGATCATCTAACTACACTACACTAGAGAGAGGTACTGTACTGTTGACTGATCATCTAACTACAGGACACATGAGAGGTACTGTACTGTTGACTGGTCATCTAACTACATGACTCTACACTAAAGAGGTACTGTACTGTTGACTGGTCATCTAACTACACTACACTAGAGAGAGGTACTGTACTGTTGACTGATCATCTAACTACATGACTCTACACTAAAGAGGTACTGTATTGTTGACTGGTCATCTAACTACATGACACTAGAGAGAGGTACTGTACTGTTGACTGATCATCTAACTACAGGACACTACACTAGAGAGAGGTACTGTACTGTTGACTGATCATCTAACTACAGGACACATGAGAGGTACTGTACTGTTGACTGATCATCTAACTACACTACACTAGAGAGAGGTACTGTACTGTTGACTGATCATCTAACTACAGGACACATGAGAAGTACTGTACTGTTGACTGGTCATCTAACTACAGGACAGTACACTAAAGAGGTACTGTACTGTTGACTGATCATCTAACTACACTAGAGAGAGGTACTGTACTGTTGACTGATCATCTAACTACACTAAAGAGGTACTGTACTGTTGACTGGTAATCTAACTACATTACTCTACACTAAAGAGGTACTGTACTGTTGACTGGTCATCTAACTACATGACTCTACACTAAAGAGGTACTGTACTGTTGACTGGTCATCTAACTACATGACTCTACACTAAAGAAGTACTGTACTGTTGACTGATCATCTAACTACACTACACTAAAGAGATACTGTACTGTTGACTGATCATCTAACTACAGGACACTACACTAAATAGTTGCTGCACTGTTGACTGATAATCTAACTACAGGACACTAGACAGGTACTGTACTGTTGACTGAGATTCTAACTACAGGACACTGGTCATCTAACTACAGGACACCTCACTAGAGAGGTACTGTACTGTTGACTGGTCATTTAACTACAGGACACTAGAGAGAGGTACTGTACTGTTAATTGGTCATCTAACTACAGGACACTACACTAGAGAGAGGTACTGTACTGTTGACTGATCATCTAACTACACTACACTAGAGAGAGGTACTGTACTGTTGACTGATCATCTAACTACAGGACACATGAGAGGTACTGTACTGTTGACTGGTCATCTAACTACATGACTCTACACTAAAGAGGTACTGTACTGTTAACTGGTCATCTAACTACATGACACTACACTAGAGAGAGGTACTGTACTGTTGACTGGTCATCTAACTACAGGACATTAGACAGGTACTGTACTGTTGACTGATCATCTAACTACATGACACTACACTAGAGGTACTGTACTGTTGACTGGTCATCTAACTACAGGAAGATACAGCCGAATTGAAGCGGGGCCTGTTGGTCTAGTTGGGGTGTCACTTCCTTATAGGCTACCTCTCGGTGCTCATCATAATGATTCCCCTCATGTCAAATCAAATCAAATGTTATTTGTCACATACACATGGTTAGCAGATGTTAATGCGAGTGTAGCGAAATGCTTGTGCTTCTAGTTCCGACAATGCAGTAATAACCAACGAGTAATCTAACTTAACAATTCCACAACTACTACCTTATACACACAAGTGTAAAGGGATAAAGAATATGTACATAAAGATATATGAATGAGTGATGGTACAGAACGGCATAGGCAAGATGCAGTAGATGGTATAGAGTACAGTATATACATATGAGATGAGTAATGTAGGGTATATAAACATAAAGTGGCATAGTTTAAAGTGGCTAGTGATACATGTATTACATAAAGATGGCAAGATGCAGTAGATGATATAGAGTACAGTATATACATATACATATGAGATGAGTAATGTAGGGTATGTAAACATTATATTAAGTGGCATTGTTTAAAGTGGCTAGTGATACATTTTTACATACATTTCCATCAATTCCCATTATTAAAGTGGCTGGAGTTGAGTCAGTATGTTGGCAGCAGCCACTAAATGTTAGTGGTGGCTGTTTAACAGTCTGATGGCCTTGAGATAGAAGCTGTTTTTCAGTCTCTCGGTCCCTGCTTTGATGCACCTGTACTGACCTCGCCTTCTGGATGATAGCGGGGTGAACAGGCAGTGGCTCAGGTGGTTGTTGTCCTTGATTGTCTTTTTGGCCTTCCTGTGACATCGGGTGGTGTAGGTGTCCTGGAGGGCAGGTAGTTTGCCCCCGGTGATGTGTTGTGCAGACCTCACTACCCTCTGGAGAGCCTTACGGTTGTGGGCGGAGCAGTTGCCGTACCAGGCGGTGATACAGCCCGACAGGATGCTCTCGATTGTGCATCTGTAGAAGTTTGTGAGAGCTTTTGGTGACAAACCGAATTTCTTCAGCCTCCTGAGGTTGAAGAGGCGCTGCTGCGCCTTCTTCACAACGCTGTCTGTGTGGGTGGACCAATTCAGTTTGTCTGTGATGTGTACGCCGAGGAACTTAAAACTTACTACAATCATCTCCTTTCTTTTGTTGACGTTGAGTGTGAGGTTATTTTCCTGACACCACACTCCGAGGGCCCTCACCTCCTCCCTGTAGGCCGTCCTGTTGTTGTTGGTAATCAAGCCTACCACTGTAGTGTCGTGCGCAAACTTGATGATTGAGTTGGAGGCGTGCATGGCCACGCAGTAGTGGGTGAACAGGGAGTACAGGAGAGGGCTCAGAACGCACCCTTGTGGGGCCCAAGTGTTGAGGATCAGCGGGGTGGAGATGTTGTTACCTACCCTCACCACCTGGGGGCAGCCCGTCAGGAAGTCCAGTACCCAGTTGCACAGGGCAGGGTCGAGACCCAGGGTCTCGAGCCTGATGACGAGTTTGGAGGGTACTATGGTGTTAAATGCTGAGCTGTAGTCGATGAACAGCATTCTCACATAGGTATTCCTTTTGTCCAGATGGGTTAGGGCAGTGTGCAGTGTGGTTGCGATTGCGTCGTCTGTGGACCTATTGGGTCGGTAAGCAAATTGGAGTGGGTCTAGGGTGTCAGGTAGGGTGGAGGTGATATGGTCCTTGACTAGTCTCTCAAAGCACTTCATGATGACGGAAGTGAGTGCTACGGGGCGGTAGTCGTTTAGCTCAGTTACCTTAGCTTTCTTGGGAACAGGAACAATGGTGGCCCTCTTGAAGCATGTGGGAACAGCAGACTGGGATAAGGATTGATTGAATATGTCCGTAAACACACCAGCCAGCTGGTCTGTGCATGCTCTGAGGACGCGGCTGGGAATGCCGTCTGGGCCTGCAGCCTTGCGAGGGTTAACATGTTTAAATGTTTTACTCACCTCGGCTGCAGTGAAGGAGAGCCCGCAGGTTTTGGTAGAGGGCAGTGTCAGTGGCACTGTATTGTCCTCAAAGCGAGCAAAGAAGTTATTTAGTCTGTCTGGGAGCAAGACATCCTGGTCCGCGACGGGGCTGGTTTTCTTTTTGTAATCCGTGATTGACTGTAGACCCTGCCACATACCTCTTGTTTCTGAGCTCATGTGGTGGAAGACTGGTGCTCATCAAGCTTCCAGGAAGTATATAGTATAGTCTATGAAATAACTCTCAAGACCATAATAATACGGACATGAAAGTACAGTCTCTCTCTATCTAGACTATTATATTATGGACAAGAGAGTACAGTCTCTCTCTCTCTCTAGACTATTATATTATGGACAAGAGAGTACAGTCTCTCTCTCTCTAGACTATTATATTATGGACATGAGAGTACTGTCTCTCTCTCTCTCTAGACTATTATATTATGGACATGAGAGTACAGTCTCTCTCTCTCTCTAGACTATTATATTATGGACATGAGAGTACAGTCTCTCTCTCTAGACTATTATATTATGGACATGAGAGTACAGTCTCTCTCTCTCTCTAGACTATTATATTATGGACATAAGAGTACAGTCTCTCTCTCTAATCTATTATATCATGGACATGAGAGTACAGTCTCTCTCTCTCTCTAGACTATTATATTATGGACATGAGAGTACAGTCTCTCTCTCTAGACTATTATATTATGGACATGAGAGTACAGTCTCTCTCTCTCGACTATTATATTATGGACATGAGAGTACAGTCTCTCTCTCTAGACTATTATATTATGGACAAGAGAGTACAGTCTCTCTCTCTAGACTATTATATTATGGACATGAGAGTACAGTCTCTCTCTCTAGACTATTATATTATGGACATGAGAGTACAGTCTCTCTCTCTCTCTAGACTATTATATTATGGACATGAGAGTACAGTCTCTCTCTCTAGACTATTATATTATGGACATGAGAGTACAGTCTCTCTCTCTCTCTAGACTATTATATTATGGACATAAGAGTACAGTCTCTCTCTCTAGTCTATTATATTATGGACATGAGAGTACAGTCTCTCTCTCTCTCTAGACTATTATATTATGGACATAAGAGTACAGTCTCTCTCTCTAGTCTATTATATTATGGACAGGAGAGTACAGTCTCTCTCTCTCTCTAGACTATTATATTATGGACATGAGAGTACAGTCTCTCTCTCTCTAGACTATTATATTATGGACAGGAGAGTACAGGCTCTCTCTCTCTCTCTCTAGACTATTATATTATGGACAAGAGAGTACAGTCTCTCTCTCTAGACTATTATATTATGGACAAGAGAGTACAGTCTCTCTCTCTATACTATTATATTATGGACAAGAGAGTACAGCTCTCTCTCTCTCTAGACTATTATATTATGGACATGAGAGTACAGTCTCTCTCTCTCTAGACTATTATATTATGGACAGGAGAGTACAGTCTCTCTCTCTCTCTCTCTAGACTATTATATTATGGACAAGAGAGTACAGTCTCTCTCTCTAGACTATTATATTATGGACAAGAGAGTACAGTCTCTCTCTCTATACTATTATATTATGGACAAGAGAGTACAGTCTCTCTCTCTCTCTAGACTATTATATTATGGACATGAGAGTACAGTCTCTCTCTCTCTAGTCTATTATATTATGGACATGAGAGTACAGTCTCTCTCTCTCTAGACTATTATATTATGGACATAAGAGTACAGTCTCTCTCTCTAGACTATTATATTATGGACATGAGAGTACAGTCTCTCTCTCTCTCTAGACTATTATATTATGGACATGAGAGTACAGTCTCTCTCTCTAGACTATTATATTATGGACATGAGAGTACAGTCTCTCTCTCTCTCTAGACTATTATATTATGGACATAAGAGTACAGTCTCTCTCTCTAGACTATTATATTATGGACATGAGAGTACAGTCTCTCTCTCTCTAGTCTATTATATTATGGACATGAGAGTACAGTCTCTCTCTCTCTAGTCTATTATATTATGGACATGAGAGTACAGTCTCTCTCTCTCTCTAGACTATTATATTATGGACATGAGAGTACAGTCTCTCTCTCTAGACTATTATATTATGGACATGAGAGTACAGTCTCTCTCTCTAGTCTATTATATTATGGACATGAGAGTACAGTCTCTCTCTCTAGTCTATTATATTATGGACAAGAGAGTACAGTCTCTCTCTCTAGACTATTATATTATGGACATAAGAGTACAGTCTCTCTCTCTAGACTATTATATTATGGACATAAGAGTACAGTCTCTCTCTCTAGACTATTATATTATGGACATAAGAGTACAGTCTCTCTCTCTAGTCTATTATATTATGGACATGAGAGTACAGTCTCTCTCTCTCTCTAGACTATTATATTATGGACATGAGAGTACAGTCTCTCTCTCTAGTCTATTATATTATGGACATGAGAGTACAGTCTCTCTCTCTCTCTAGACTATTATATAATGGACATAAGAGTACAGTCTCTCTCTCTAGTCTATTATATTATGGACATGAGAGTACAGTCTCTCTCTCTCTCTAGACTATTATATTATGGACATGAGAGTACAGTCTCTCTCTCTCTCTAGACTATTATATTATGGACATGAGAGTACAGTCTCTCTCTCTAGTCTATTATATTATGGACATGAGAGTACAGTCTCTCTCTCTCTCTAGACTATTATATTATGGACAAGAGAGTACAGTCTCTCTCTCTCTAGACTATTATATTATGGACATGAGAGTACAGTCTCTCTCTCTCTCTAGACTATTATATTATGGACATGAGAGTACAGTCTCTCTCTCTCTCTAGACTATTATATTATGGACATGAGAGTACAGTCTCTCTCTCTAGACTATTATATTATGGACATGAGAGTACAGTCTCTCTCTCTCTCTAGACTATTATATTATGGACATAAGAGTACAGTCTCTCTCTCTAATCTATTATATCATGGACATGAGAGTACAGTCTCTCTCTCTCTCTAGACTATTATATTATGGACATGAGAGTACAGTCTCTCTCTCTAGACTATTATATTATGGACATGAGAGTACAGTCTCTCTCTCTCGACTATTATATTATGGACATGAGAGTACAGTCTCTCTCTCTAGACTATTATATTATGGACAAGAGAGTACAGTCTCTCTCTCTAGACTATTATATTATGGACATGAGAGTACAGTCTCTCTCTCTAGACTATTATATTATGGACATGAGAGTACAGTCTCTCTCTCTCTCTAGACTATTATATTATGGACATGAGAGTACAGTCTCTCTCTCTAGACTATTATATTATGGACATGAGAGTACAGTCTCTCTCTCTCTCTAGACTATTATATTATGGACATAAGAGTACAGTCTCTCTCTCTAGTCTATTATATTATGGACATGAGAGTACAGTCTCTCTCTCTCTCTAGACTATTATATTATGGACATAAGAGTACAGTCTCTCTCTCTAGTCTATTATATTATGGACAGGAGAGTACAGTCTCTCTCTCTCTCTAGACTATTATATTATGGACATGAGAGTACAGTCTCTCTCTCTCTAGACTATTATATTATGGACAGGAGAGTACAGGCTCTCTCTCTCTCTCTCTAGACTATTATATTATGGACAAGAGAGTACAGTCTCTCTCTCTAGACTATTATATTATGGACAAGAGAGTACAGTCTCTCTCTCTATACTATTATATTATGGACAAGAGAGTACAGTCTCTCTCTCTATGACTATTATATTATGGACAAGAGAGTACAGTCTCTCTCTCTCTAGACTATTATATTATGGACAGGAGAGTACAGTCTCTCTCTCTCTCTCTAGACTATTATATTATGGACAAGAGAGTACAGTCTCTCTCTCTAGACTATTATATTATGGACAAGAGAGTACAGTCTCTCTCTCTATACTATTATATTATGGACAAGAGAGTACAGTCTCTCTCTCTCTCTAGACTATTATATTATGGACATGAGAGTACAGTCTCTCTCTCTCTAGTCTATTATATTATGGACATGAGAGTACAGTCTCTCTCTCTCTCTAGACTATTATATTATGGACATAAGAGTACAGTCTCTCTCTCTAGACTATTATATTATGGACATGAGAGTACAGTCTCTCTCTCTCTCTAGACTATTATATTATGGACATAAGAGTACAGTCTCTCTCTCTAGTCTATTATATTATGGACAAGAGAGTACAGTCTCTCTCTCTATACTATTATATTATGGACAAGAGAGTACAGTCTCTCTCTCTCTCTAGACTATTATATTATGGACATGAGAGTACAGTCTCTCTCTCTCTAGTCTATTATATTATGGACATGAGAGTACAGTCTCTCTCTCTCTCTAGACTATTATATTATGGACATGAGAGTACAGTCTCTCTCTCTAGTCTATTATATTATGGACATGAGAGTACAGTCTCTCTCTCTCTCTAGACTATTATATAATGGACATAAGAGTACAGTCTCTCTCTCTAGTCTATTATATTATGGACATGAGAGTACAGTCTCTCTCTCTCTCTAGACTATTATATTATGGACATGAGAGTACAGTCTCTCTCTCTCTCTAGACTATTATATTATGGACATGAGAGTACAGTCTCTCTCTCTAGTCTATTATATTATGGACATGAGAGTACAGTCTCTCTCTCTCTCTAGACTATTATATTATGGACAAGAGAGTACAGTCTCTCTCTCTCTAGACTATTATATTATGGACATGAGAGTACTGTCTCTCTCTCTCTCTAGACTATTATATTATGGACATGAGAGTACAGTCTCTCTCTCTCTCTAGACTATTATATTATGGACATGAGAGTACAGTCTCTCTCTCTAGACTATTATATTATGGACATGAGAGTACAGTCTCTCTCTCTCTCTAGACTATTATATTATGGACATAAGAGTACAGTCTCTCTCTCTAATCTATTATATCATGGACATGAGAGTACAGTCTCTCTCTCTCTCTAGACTATTATATTATGGACATGAGAGTACAGTCTCTCTCTCTAGACTATTATATTATGGACATGAGAGTACAGTCTCTCTCTCTAGACTATTATATTATGGACAAGAGAGTACAGTCTCTCTCTCTAGACTATTATATTATGGACATGAGAGTACAGTCTCTCTCTCTAGACTATTATATTATGGACATGAGAGTACAGTCTCTCTCTCTCTCTAGACTATTATATTATGGACATGAGAGTACAGTCTCTCTCTCTAGACTATTATATTATGGACATGAGAGTACAGTCTCTCTCTCTCTCTAGACTATTATATTATGGACATAAGAGTACAGTCTCTCTCTCTAGTCTATTATATTATGGACATGAGAGTACAGTCTCTCTCTCTCTCTAGACTATTATATTATGGACATAAGAGTACAGTCTCTCTCTCTAGTCTATTATATTATGGACAGGAGAGTACAGTCTCTCTCTCTCTCTAGACTATTATATTATGGACATGAGAGTACAGTCTCTCTCTCTCTAGACTATTATATTATGGACAGGAGAGTACAGGCTCTCTCTCTCTCTCTCTAGACTATTATATTATGGACAAGAGAGTACAGTCTCTCTCTCTAGACTATTATATTATGGACAAGAGAGTACAGTCTCTCTCTCTATACTATTATATTATGGACAAGAGAGTACAGTCTCTCTCTCTATGACTATTATATTATGGACAAGAGAGTACAGTCTCTCTCTCTCTAGACTATTATATTATGGACAGGAGAGTACAGTCTCTCTCTCTCTCTCTCTAGACTATTATATTATGGACAAGAGAGTACAGTCTCTCTCTCTAGACTATTATATTATGGACAAGAGAGTACAGTCTCTCTCTCTATACTATTATATTATGGACAAGAGAGTACAGTCTCTCTCTCTCTCTAGACTATTATATTATGGACATGAGAGTACAGTCTCTCTCTCTCTAGTCTATTATATTATGGACATGAGAGTACAGTCTCTCTCTCTCTCTAGACTATTATATTATGGACATAAGAGTACAGTCTCTCTCTCTAGACTATTATATTATGGACATGAGAGTACAGTCTCTCTCTCTCTCTAGACTATTATATTATGGACATAAGAGTACAGTCTCTCTCTCTAGACTATTATATTATGGACATGAGAGTACAGTCTCTCTCTCTCTCTAGACTATTATATTATGGACATAAGAGTACAGTCTCTCTCTCTAGACTATTATATTATGGACATGAGAGTACAGTCTCTCTCTCTCTAGTCTATTATATTATGGACATGAGAGTACAGTCTCTCTCTCTCTAGTCTATTATATTATGGACATGAGAGTACAGTCTCTCTCTCTCTCTAGACTATTATATTATGGACATGAGAGTACAGTCTCTCTCTCTAGACTATTATATTATGGACATGAGAGTACAGTCTCTCTCTCTAGTCTATTATATTATGGACATGAGAGTACAGTCTCTCTCTCTAGTCTATTATATTATGGACAAGAGAGTACAGTCTCTCTCTCTAGACTATTATATTATGGACATAAGAGTACAGTCTCTCTCTCTAGACTATTATATTATGGACAAGAGAGTACAGTCTCTCTCTCTAGACTATTATATTATGGACATAAGAGTACAGTCTCTCTCTCTAGTCTATTATATTATGGACATGAGAGTACAGTCTCTCTCTCTCTCTAGACTATTATATTATGGACATGAGAGTACAGTCTCTCTCTCTAGTCTATTATATTATGGACATGAGAGTACAGTCTCTCTCTCTCTCTAGACTATTATATAATGGACATAAGAGTACAGTCTCTCTCTCTAGTCTATTATATTATGGACATGAGAGTACAGTCTCTCTCTCTCTCTAGACTATTATATTATGGACATGAGAGTACAGTCTCTCTCTCTCTCTAGACTATTATATTATGGACATGAGAGTACAGTCTCTCTCTCTAGTCTATTATATTATGGACATGAGAGTACAGTCTCTCTCTCTCTCTAGACTATTATATTATGGACAAGAGAGTACAGTCTCTCTCTCTCTCTAGACTATTATATTATGGACAAGAGAGTACAGTCTCTCTCTCTCGACTATTATATTATGGACATGAGAGTACAGTCTCTCTCTCTAGACTATTATATTATGGACAAGAGAGTACAGTCTCTCTCTCTCGACTATTATATTATGGACATGAGAGTACAGTCTCTCTCTCTCTCTAGACTATTATATTATGGACATGAGAGTACAGTCTCTCTCTCTAGACTATTATATTATGGACAAGAGAGTACAGTCTCTCTCTCTCGACTATTATATTATGGACATGAGAGTACAGTCTCTCTCTCTAGACTATTATATTATGGACAAGAGAGTACAGTCTCTCTCTCTCTCTAGACTATTATATTATGGACATGAGAGTACAGTCTCTCTCTCTAGACTATTATATTATGGACAAGAGAGTACAGTCTCTCTCTCTCTAGACTATTATATTATGGACATGAGAGTACAGTCTCTCTCTCTCTCTCTCTAGACTATTATATTATGGACATGAGAGTACAGTCTCTCTCTCTCTCTCTAGACTATTATATTATGGACATAAGAGTACAGTCTCTCTCTCTAGACTATTATATTATGGACAGGAGAGTACAGTCTCTCTCTCTCTAGACTATTATATTATGGACAAGAGAGTACAGTCTCTCTCTCTAGACTATTATATTATGGACATGAGAGTACAGTCTCTCTCTCTAGACTATTATATTATGGACAAGAGACTACAGTCTCTCTCTCTAGACTATTATATTATGGACAAGAGAGTACAGTCTCTCTCTCTCTAGACTATTATATTATGGACATGAGAGTACAGTCTCTCTCTCTCTCTAGACTATTATATTATGGACATGAGAGTACAGTCTCTCTCTCTAGACTATTATATTATGGACATGAGAGTACAGTCTCTCTCTCTAGACTATTATATTATGGACAAGAGAGTACAGTCTCTCTCTCTAGACTATTATATTATGGACATGAGAGTACAGTCTCTCTCTCTAGACTATTATATTATGGACAAGAGATTACAGTCTCTCTCTCTCTCTAGACTATTATATTATGGACATGAGAGTACAGTCTCTCTCTCTCTCTCTAGACTATTATATTATGGACATAAGAGTACAGTCTCTCTCTCTAGACTATTATATTATGGACATGAGAGTACAGTCTCTCTCTCTAGACTATTATATTATGGACATGAGAGTACAGTCTCTCTCTCTAGACTATTATATTATGGACATGAGAGTACAGTCTCTCTCTCTCTCTCTAGACTATTATATTATGGACATGAGAGTACAGTCTCTCTCTCTAGACTATTATATTATGGACATGAGAGTACAGTCTCTCTCTCTCTAGACTATTATATTATGGACATGAGAGTACAGTCTCTCTCTCTAGACTATTATATTATGGACATGAGAGTACAGTCTCTCTCTCTCTAGACTATTATATTATGGACATAAGAGTACAGTCTCTCTCTCTAATCTATTATATCATGGACATGAGAGTACAGTCTCTCTTTCTCTCTAGACTATTATATTATGGACATGAGAGTACAGTCTCTCTCTCTAGACTATTATATTATGGACATGAGAGTACAGTCTCTCTCTCTCGACTATTATATTATGGACATGAGAGTACAGTCTCTCTCTCTAGACTATTATATTATGGACAAGAGAGTACAGTCTCTCTCTCTAGACTATTATATTATGGACATGAGAGTACAGTCTCTCTCTCTAGACTATTATATTATGGACATAAGAGTACAGTCTCTCTCTCTAGTCTATTATATTATGGACAGGAGAGTACAGTCTCTCTCTCTCTCTAGACTATTATATTATGGACATGAGAGTACAGTCTCTCTCTCTCTAGACTATTATATTATGGACAGGAGAGTACAGGCTCTCTCTCTCTCTCTCTAGACTATTATATTATGGACAAGAGAGTACAGTCTCTCTCTCTAGACTATTATATTATGTACAAGAGAGTACAGTCTCTCTCTCTATACTATTATATTATGGACAAGAGAGTACAGTCTCTCTCTCTATACTATTATATTATGGACAAGAGAGTACAGTCTCTCTCTCTCTAGACTATTATATTATGGACAGGAGAGTACAGTCTCTCTCTCTCTCTCTCTAGACTATTATATTATGGACAAGAGAGTACAGTCTCTCTCTCTAGACTATTATATTATGGACAAGAGAGTACAGTCTCTCTCTCTATACTATTATATTATGGACAAGAGAGTACAGTCTCTCTCTCTCTCTAGACTATTATATTATGGACATGAGAGTACAGTCTCTCTCTCTCTAGTCTATTATATTATGGACATGAGAGTACAGTCTCTCTCTCTCTCTAGACTATTATATTATGGACATAAGAGTACAGTCTCTCTCTCTAGACTATTATATTATGGACATGAGAGTACAGTCTCTCTCTCTCTCTAGACTATTATATTATGGACATAAGAGTACAGTCTCTCTCTCTAGACTATTATATTATGGACATGAGAGTACAGTCTCTCTCTCTCTCTAGACTATTATATTATGGACATAAGAGTACAGTCTCTCTCTCTAGACTATTATATTATGGACATGAGAGTACAGTCTCTCTCTCTCTAGTCTATTATATTATGGACATGAGAGTACAGTCTCTCTCTCTCTAGTCTATTATATTATGGACATGAGAGTACAGTCTCTCTCTCTCTCTAGACTATTATATTATGGACATGAGAGTACAGTCTCTCTCTCTAGACTATTATATTATGGACATGAGAGTACAGTCTCTCTCTCTAGTCTATTATATTATGGACATGAGAGTACAGTCTCTCTCTCTAGTCTATTATATTATGGACAAGAGAGTACAGTCTCTCTCTCTAGACTATTATATTATGGACATAAGAGTACAGTCTCTCTCTCTAGACTATTATATTATGGACAAGAGAGTACAGTCTCTCTCTCTAGACTATTATATTATGGACATAAGAGTACAGTCTCTCTCTCTAGTCTATTATATTATGGACATGAGAGTACAGTCTCTCTCTCTCTCTAGACTATTATATTATGGACATGAGAGTACAGTCTCTCTCTCTAGTCTATTATATTATGGACATGAGAGTACAGTCTCTCTCTCTCTCTAGACTATTATATAATGGACATAAGAGTACAGTCTCTCTCTCTAGTCTATTATATTATGGACATGAGAGTACAGTCTCTCTCTCTCTCTAGACTATTATATTATGGACATGAGAGTACAGTCTCTCTCTCTCTCTAGACTATTATATTATGGACATGAGAGTACAGTCTCTCTCTCTAGTCTATTATATTATGGACATGAGAGTACAGTCTCTCTCTCTCTCTAGACTATTATATTATGGACAAGAGAGTACAGTCTCTCTCTCTCTCTAGACTATTATATTATGGACAAGAGAGTACAGTCTCTCTCTCTCGACTATTATATTATGGACATGAGAGTACAGTCTCTCTCTCTAGACTATTATATTATGGACAAGAGAGTACAGTCTCTCTCTCTCGACTATTATATTATGGACATGAGAGTACAGTCTCTCTCTCTCTCTAGACTATTATATTATGGACATGAGAGTACAGTCTCTCTCTCTAGACTATTATATTATGGACAAGAGAGTACAGTCTCTCTCTCTCGACTATTATATTATGGACATGAGAGTACAGTCTCTCTCTCTAGACTATTATATTATGGACAAGAGAGTACAGTCTCTCTCTCTCTCTAGACTATTATATTATGGACATGAGAGTACAGTCTCTCTCTCTAGACTATTATATTATGGACAAGAGAGTACAGTCTCTCTCTCTCTAGACTATTATATTATGGACATGAGAGTACAGTCTCTCTCTCTCTCTCTCTAGACTATTATATTATGGACATGAGAGTACAGTCTCTCTCTCTCTCTCTAGACTATTATATTATGGACATAAGAGTACAGTCTCTCTCTCTAGACTATTATATTATGGACAGGAGAGTACAGTCTCTCTCTCTCTAGACTATTATATTATGGACAAGAGAGTACAGTCTCTCTCTCTAGACTATTATATTATGGACATGAGAGTACAGTCTCTCTCTCTAGACTATTATATTATGGACAAGAGACTACAGTCTCTCTCTCTAGACTATTATATTATGGACAAGAGAGTACAGTCTCTCTCTCTCTAGACTATTATATTATGGACATGAGAGTACAGTCTCTCTCTCTCTCTAGACTATTATATTATGGACATGAGAGTACAGTCTCTCTCTCTAGACTATTATATTATGGACATGAGAGTACAGTCTCTCTCTCTAGACTATTATATTATGGACAAGAGAGTACAGTCTCTCTCTCTAGACTATTATATTATGGACATGAGAGTACAGTCTCTCTCTCTAGACTATTATATTATGGACAAGAGATTACAGTCTCTCTCTCTCTCTAGACTATTATATTATGGACATGAGAGTACAGTCTCTCTCTCTCTCTCTAGACTATTATATTATGGACATAAGAGTACAGTCTCTCTCTCTAGACTATTATATTATGGACATGAGAGTACAGTCTCTCTCTCTAGACTATTATATTATGGACATGAGAGTACAGTCTCTCTCTCTAGACTATTATATTATGGACATGAGAGTACAGTCTCTCTCTCTCTCTCTAGACTATTATATTATGGACATGAGAGTACAGTCTCTCTCTCTAGACTATTATATTATGGACATGAGAGTACAGTCTCTCTCTCTCTAGACTATTATATTATGGACATGAGAGTACAGTCTCTCTCTCTAGACTATTATATTATGGACATGAGAGTACAGTCTCTCTCTCTCTAGACTATTATATTATGGACATAAGAGTACAGTCTCTCTCTCTAATCTATTATATCATGGACATGAGAGTACAGTCTCTCTTTCTCTCTAGACTATTATATTATGGACATGAGAGTACAGTCTCTCTCTCTAGACTATTATATTATGGACATGAGAGTACAGTCTCTCTCTCTCGACTATTATATTATGGACATGAGAGTACAGTCTCTCTCTCTAGACTATTATATTATGGACAAGAGAGTACAGTCTCTCTCTCTAGACTATTATATTATGGACATGAGAGTACAGTCTCTCTCTCTAGACTATTATATTATGGACATGAGAGTACAGTCTCTCTCTCTCTCTAGACTATTATATTATGGACATGAGAGTACAGTCTCTCTCTCTAGACTATTATATTATGGACATGAGAGTACAGTCTCTCTCTCTCTCTAGACTATTATATTATGGACATAAGAGTACAGTCTCTCTCTCTAGTCTATTATATTATGGACATGAGAGTACAGTCTCTCTCTCTCTCTAGACTATTATATTATGGACATAAGAGTACAGTCTCTCTCTGTAGTCTATTATATTATGGACAGGAGAGTACAGTCTCTCTAGACTATTATATTATGGACATGAGAGTACAGTCTCTCTCTCTCTAGACTATTATATTATGGACAGGAGAGTACAGTCTCTCTCTCTCTCTCTCTAGACTATTATATTATGGACAAGAGAGTACAGTCTCTCTCTCTAGACTATTATATTATGGACAAGAGAGTACAGTCTCTCTCTCTATACTATTATATTATGGACAAGAGAGTACAGTCTCTCTCTCTCTCTAGACTATTATATTATGGACATGAGAGTACAGTCTCTCTCTCTCTAGACTATTATATTATGGACAGGAGAGTACAGTCTCTCTCTCTCTCTCTCTAGACTATTATATTATGGACAAGAGAGTACAGTCTCTCTCTCTAGACTATTATATTATGGACAAGAGAGTACAGTCTCTCTCTCTATACTATTATATTATGGACAAGAGAGTACAGTCTCTCTCTCTCTCTAGACTATTATATTATGGACATAAGAGTACAGTCTCTCTCTCTAGTCTATTATATTATGGACATGAGAGTACAGTCTCTCTCTCTATACTATTATATTATGGACAAGAGAGTACAGTCTCTCTCTCTCTCTAGACTATTATATTATGGACATGAGAGTACAGTCTCTCTCTCTCTAGACTATTATATTATGGACAGGAGAGTACAGTCTCTCTCTCTCTCTCTCTAGACTATTATATTATGGACATGAGAGTACAGTCTCTCTCTCTCTAGTCTATTATATTATGGACATGAGAGTACAGTCTCTCTCTCTCTCTAGACTATTATATTATGGACATAAGAGTACAGTCTCTCTCTCTAGACTATTATATTATGGACATGAGAGTACAGTCTCTCTCTCTCTCTAGACTATTATATTATGGACAAGAGAGTACAGTCTCTCTCTCTAGACTATTATATTATGGACATGAGAGTACAGTCTCTCTCTCTAGACTATTATATTATGGACAAGAGACTACAGTCTCTCTCTCTAGACTATTATATTATGGACAAGAGAGTACAGTCTCTCTCTCTCTAGACTATTATATTATGGACATGAGAGTACAGTCTCTCTCTCTCTCTAGACTATTATATTATGGACATGAGAGTACAGTCTCTCTCTCTAGACTATTATATTATGGACATGAGAGTACAGTCTCTCTCTCTAGACTATTATATTATGGACAAGAGAGTACAGTCTCTCTCTCTCGACTATTATATTATGGACATGAGAGTACAGTCTCTCTCTCTCTCTAGACTATTATATTATGGACATGAGAGTACAGTCTCTCTCTCTAGACTATTATATTATGGACAAGAGAGTACAGTCTCTCTCTCTCGACTATTATATTATGGACATGAGAGTACAGTCTCTCTCTCTAGACTATTATATTATGGACAAGAGAGTACAGTCTCTCTCTCTCTCTAGACTATTATATTATGGACATGAGAGTACAGTCTCTCTCTCTAGACTATTATATTATGGACAAGAGAGTACAGTCTCTCTCTCTCTAGACTATTATATTATGGACATGAGAGTACAGTCTCTCTCTCTCTCTCTCTAGACTATTATATTATGGACATGAGAGTACAGTCTCTCTCTCTCTCTCTAGACTATTATATTATGGACATAAGAGTACAGTCTCTCTCTCTAGACTATTATATTATGGACAGGAGAGTACAGTCTCTCTCTCTCTAGACTATTATATTATGGACAAGAGAGTACAGTCTCTCTCTCTAGACTATTATATTATGGACATGAGAGTACAGTCTCTCTCTCTAGACTATTATATTATGGACAAGAGACTACAGTCTCTCTCTCTAGACTATTATATTATGGACAAGAGAGTACAGTCTCTCTCTCTCTAGACTATTATATTATGGACATGAGAGTACAGTCTCTCTCTCTCTCTAGACTATTATATTATGGACATGAGAGTACAGTCTCTCTCTCTAGACTATTATATTATGGACATGAGAGTACAGTCTCTCTCTCTAGACTATTATATTATGGACAAGAGAGTACAGTCTCTCTCTCTAGACTATTATATTATGGACATGAGAGTACAGTCTCTCTCTCTAGACTATTATATTATGGACAAGAGATTACAGTCTCTCTCTCTCTCTAGACTATTATATTATGGACATGAGAGTACAGTCTCTCTCTCTCTCTCTAGACTATTATATTATGGACATAAGAGTACAGTCTCTCTCTCTAGACTATTATATTATGGACATGAGAGTACAGTCTCTCTCTCTAGACTATTATATTATGGACATGAGAGTACAGTCTCTCTCTCTAGACTATTATATTATGGACATGAGAGTACAGTCTCTCTCTCTCTCTCTAGACTATTATATTATGGACATGAGAGTACAGTCTCTCTCTCTAGACTATTATATTATGGACATGAGAGTACAGTCTCTCTCTCTCTAGACTATTATATTATGGACATGAGAGTACAGTCTCTCTCTCTAGACTATTATATTATGGACATGAGAGTACAGTCTCTCTCTCTCTAGACTATTATATTATGGACATAAGAGTACAGTCTCTCTCTCTAATCTATTATATCATGGACATGAGAGTACAGTCTCTCTTTCTCTCTAGACTATTATATTATGGACATGAGAGTACAGTCTCTCTCTCTAGACTATTATATTATGGACATGAGAGTACAGTCTCTCTCTCTCGACTATTATATTATGGACATGAGAGTACAGTCTCTCTCTCTAGACTATTATATTATGGACAAGAGAGTACAGTCTCTCTCTCTAGACTATTATATTATGGACATGAGAGTACAGTCTCTCTCTCTAGACTATTATATTATGGACATGAGAGTACAGTCTCTCTCTCTCTCTAGACTATTATATTATGGACATGAGAGTACAGTCTCTCTCTCTAGACTATTATATTATGGACATGAGAGTACAGTCTCTCTCTCTCTCTAGACTATTATATTATGGACATAAGAGTACAGTCTCTCTCTCTAGTCTATTATATTATGGACATGAGAGTACAGTCTCTCTCTCTCTCTAGACTATTATATTATGGACATAAGAGTACAGTCTCTCTCTGTAGTCTATTATATTATGGACAGGAGAGTACAGTCTCTCTAGACTATTATATTATGGACATGAGAGTACAGTCTCTCTCTCTCTAGACTATTATATTATGGACAGGAGAGTACAGTCTCTCTCTCTCTCTCTCTAGACTATTATATTATGGACAAGAGAGTACAGTCTCTCTCTCTAGACTATTATATTATGGACAAGAGAGTACAGTCTCTCTCTCTATACTATTATATTATGGACAAGAGAGTACAGTCTCTCTCTCTCTCTAGACTATTATATTATGGACATGAGAGTACAGTCTCTCTCTCTCTAGACTATTATATTATGGACAGGAGAGTACAGTCTCTCTCTCTCTCTCTCTAGACTATTATATTATGGACAAGAGAGTACAGTCTCTCTCTCTAGACTATTATATTATGGACAAGAGAGTACAGTCTCTCTCTCTATACTATTATATTATGGACAAGAGAGTACAGTCTCTCTCTCTCTCTAGACTATTATATTATGGACATAAGAGTACAGTCTCTCTCTCTAGTCTATTATATTATGGACATGAGAGTACAGTCTCTCTCTCTATACTATTATATTATGGACAAGAGAGTACAGTCTCTCTCTCTCTCTAGACTATTATATTATGGACATGAGAGTACAGTCTCTCTCTCTCTAGACTATTATATTATGGACAGGAGAGTACAGTCTCTCTCTCTCTCTCTCTAGACTATTATATTATGGACATGAGAGTACAGTCTCTCTCTCTCTAGTCTATTATATTATGGACATGAGAGTACAGTCTCTCTCTCTCTCTAGACTATTATATTATGGACATAAGAGTACAGTCTCTCTCTCTAGACTATTATATTATGGACATGAGAGTACAGTCTCTCTCTCTCTCTAGACTATTATATTATGGACAAGAGAGTACAGTCTCTCTCTCTAGACTATTATATTATGGACATGAGAGTACAGTCTCTCTCTCTAGACTATTATATTATGGACAAGAGACTACAGTCTCTCTCTCTAGACTATTATATTATGGACAAGAGAGTACAGTCTCTCTCTCTCTAGACTATTATATTATGGACATGAGAGTACAGTCTCTCTCTCTCTCTAGACTATTATATTATGGACATGAGAGTACAGTCTCTCTCTCTAGACTATTATATTATGGACATGAGAGTACAGTCTCTCTCTCTAGACTATTATATTATGGACAAGAGAGTACAGTCTCTCTCTCTAGACTATTATATTATGGACATGAGAGTACAGTCTCTCTCTCTAGACTATTATATTATGGACAAGAGATTACAGTCTCTCTCTCTCTCTAGACTATTATATTATGGACATGAGAGTACAGTCTCTCTCTCTCTCTCTAGACTATTATATTATGGACATGAGAGTACAGTCTCTCTCTCTAGACTATTATATTATGGACATCTCTGTCCCCTGATCCCCATTAGTGTGATTTATGGCATTGCTGAGACACACTCCTCCACCCAAGGTAGACCCCTCCCCTTTTAAAACAATGCAATCTAAACCACATTGGACAAACAGCCATCAAACTCAAAGTCATTTCAAGAAATGTAATGAAATACACAAGAGGCCCAGTCAGATCTAGCCAATGGACCTTAGTTGCATCAACATCTCAATTAGCTGGAGCCAGGTGTGTGTACACAGGGAGAAAACTCCCTACATACTCAATGTCACCTTTGAGTTGCTTATAAGGTAGCTCTATTAATAATGCATTGTCTGTCTGGGAAGCTACAGTTGCTGGAGAGGGAGCGAGGGAGAGAAGGGGGGAGAAAGAGAGAGAGAGACAGAGAAAGATACTTGGGAGAGAAAGGGAGAGATGCTGGGAGGAAGGGAGGGAGAGAAGGGGGTACAGAGAGATAGAGAGACAGAGAGAGATGCTTGGGAGAACGAGGGAGAGACAGAGAGATGCTGGGAGGAAGGGAGGGAGAGAAGGGGGGACAGAGAGATAGAGAGACAGAGAGAGATGCTTGGGAGAACGAGGGAGAGAGAGAGATGCTGGGAGGAAGGGAGGGAGAGAATGGGGGGCAGAGAGAAGGGGGGACGGAGAGAGGGAGAGACATAGAGATGCTGGGAGGAAGGGGGGGAGAAGGAGAGCGCGAGAGAGAAGGGGGTTACAAAGAGAGGGAGAGACAGAGAGATGCTGGGAAGAAGGGAGGGAGAGAAGGAGAGCGCGAGAGAGAAGAGGGGACAGAGAGAGGGAGAGACAGAGAGATGCTGGGAGGAAGGGAGGGAGAAGGGGGGACAGAGAGACAGAGAGAGATGCTTGGGAGAGAGAGGGAGAGACAGAGAGATGCTGGGAGGAAGGGAGGGAGAGAAGGGGGGACAGAGACATAGAGAGACAGAGAGAGATGCTTGGGAGAGAGAGGGAGAGACAGAGAGATGCTGGGAGGAAGAGCGGGAGAGAAGGAGAGTGCGAGAGAGAAGGGGGGACAGAGAGGGAGAGACAGAGAGATGCTGGGAGGAAGGGATGGAGAGAAGGGGGGACAGAGAGATATAGAGACAGAGAGAGATGCTTGGGAGAGAGAGGGAGAGACAGAGAGATGCTGGGAGGAAGGGAGGGAGAAGGCGGGACAGAGAGATAGAGAGACAGAGAGAGATGCTTGGGAGAGAGAGGGAGAGACAGAGCGTGCTGGGAGGAATGGCGGGAGAGAAGGGGGGACAGAGAGATGCTGGGAGGAAGGGAGGGAGAGAATGGGGGACAGAGAGATGCTTGGGAGAGTTAGGGAGAGACAGAGAGATGCTGGGAGGAATGGAGGGAGAGACAGAGAGATGCTGGGAGGAAGGGAGAGACAGAGAGATGCTGGGAGGAAAGGAGGGAGAGAAGGGGGGGGCAGAGAGATGCTGGGAGGAAGGGAGGGAGAGAAGGGGGGACAGAGCGATGCTGGGAGGAAGGGAGGGAGAGAAGGGGGGACAGAGAGATGCTGGGAGGAAGGGAGGGAGAGGCTCTAGCTATTCTCCTGCAGTCTTCTTGTCATCTGGAGGGTTGACATAACCTTTTCTCCAAACCAATTCCTCCACACTTTGTCTTTTAGTTTCTCCCCAATTTCGTGATATCCAATTGGTAGCTGCAACTCCCGTATGGACTCGGGAGAGGCGAAGGTCGAGAGCCGTTTGTCCTCTGAAACATGACCCCGCCACACTGCTTCTTGTCACACTGCTTGCTTAACTCGGAAGTCAGCCACACCAATGTGTCAGAGGAAACACTGTACATCTGGCGACCGTGTCAGCGTGCACGCCACAGTCGCTAGAGCGCGATGGGACAAGAACAACCCAGCCAATTGTGCACCGCGTCAGCGGTCTAAGACACAGCCTGGGATCGAACCAGGATCTGTAGTGATGCAGCTAGCACTGTGATGCAGTGCCTTAGACCGCTGCGCCACTCGAGAGGCCCTCACACTTTGCCTATTTAATGTATTGTATAGGCCTACATTTGCCTAGCCACATGCAAGATGCTGCGCCCATACACTGGTGTTTGTTCCTACTGGACCTTTGTGTATCCTGGTCATAAATGTTGTTGCCACAAAATGTTTGTTTTTGATTTTCACTTGCATATAAATCTGGCCACATTTGAAAAAGGCCATTATAAAAGATAAGCTGAACTCACCTAATGCCGTGAGACCATTGCTTTACTTTCACCAACAACAAAATGGCATCGCAAAGAAGTTATAAGCTGTATCAGCAGGTCTCAGAGAGTGGTGGCATGTGCAATCTTTTGTGTCTTTGTGTCTGCTGCTCCCACTGTCTTCATAGAGTACACATCCAGTATGTAGTAGTGCTGGTCCTGGGAGGTGAGTACACATCCAGTATGTAGTAGAGCTGGTCCTGGGAGGTGAGTATACATCCAGTATGTAGTGGAGCTGGTCCTGGGAGCTGAGTATACATCCAGTATGTAGTAGAGCTGGTCCTGGGAGGTGAGTATACATCCAGTATGTAGTGGAGCTGGTCCTGGGAGGTGAGTATACATCCAGTATGTAGTAGAGCTGGTCCTGGGAGGTGAGTATACATCCAGTATGTAGTAGAGCTGGTCCTGGGAGGTGAGTACACATCCAGTATGTAGTAGAGCTGGTCCTGGGAGGTGAGTATACATCCAGTATGTAGTGGAGCTGGTCCTGGGAGGTGAGTATACATCCAGTATGTAGTAGAGCTGGTCCTGGGAGGTGAGTACACATCCAGTATGTAGTAGAGCTGGTCCTGGGAGGTGAGTATACATCCAGTATGTAGTAGAGCTGGTCCTGGGAGGTGAGTACACATCCAGTATGTAGTAGAGCTGGTCCTGGGAGGTGAGTACACATCCAGTATGTAGTAGAGCTGGTCCTGGGAGGTGAGTATACATCCAGTATGTAGTGGAGCTGGTCCTGGGAGGTGAGTATACATCCAGTATGTAGTGGAGCTGGTCCTGGGAGGTGAGTACACATCCAGTATGTAGTAGAGCTGGTCCTGGGAGGTAAGTACACATCCAGTATGTAGTAGAGCTGGTCCTGGGAGGTGAGTATACATCCAGTATGTAGTAGAGCTGGTCCTGGGAGGTGAGTATACATCCAGTATGTAGTAGAGCTGGTCCTGGGAGGTGAGTATACATCCAGTATGTAGTAGAGCTGGTCCTGGGATTTGAGTATACATCCAGTATGTAGTGGAGGTGGTCCTGGGAGGTGAGTATACATCCAGTATGTAGTAGAGCTGGTCCTGGGAGGTGAGTATACATCCAGTATGTAGTAGAGCTGGTCCTGGGATTTGAGTATACATCCACTATGTAGTGGAGGTGGTCCTGGGAGGTGAGTATACATCCAGTATGTAGTGGAGCTGGTCCTGGGAGCTGAGTACACATCCAGTATGTATTAGAGCTGGTCCTGGGAGGTGAGTATACATCCAGTATGTAGTGGAGCTGGTCCTGGGAGGTGAGTATACATCCAGTATGTAGTGGAGCTGGTCCTGGGAGGTAAGTACACATCCAGTATGTAGTAGAGCTGGTCCTGGGAGGTGAGTATACATCCAGTATGTAGTGGAGCTGGTCCTGGGAGGTGAGTATACATCCGGTATGTAGTAGAGCTGGTCCTGGGAGGTGAGTATACATCCAGTATGTAGTAGAGCTGGTCCTGGGATTTGAGTATACATCCAGTATGTAGTGGAGGTGGTCCTGGGAGGTGAGTATACATCCAGTATGTAGTGGAGCTGGTCCTGGGAGCTGAGTACACATCCAGTATGTAGTGGAGGTGGTCCTGGGAGCTGAGTACACATCCAGTATGTAATGGAGCTGGTCCTGGGAGGTGAGTACACATCCAGTATGTAGTAGAGCTGGTCCTGGGAGGTGAGTATACATCCAGTATGTAGTGGAGCTGGTCCTGGGAGGTGAGTATACATCCAGTATGTAGTAGAGCTGGTCCTGGGAGGTGAGTATACATCCAGTATGTAGTAGAGCTGGTCCTGGGATTTGAGTATACATCCAGTATGTAGTGGAGGTGGTCCTGGGAGGTGAGTATACATCCAGTATGTAGTGGAGCTGGTCCTGGGAGCTGAGTACACATCCAGTATGTAGTGGAAGTGGTCCTGGGAGCTGAGTACACATCCAGTATGTAGTGGAGCTGGTCCTGGGAGGTGAGTATACATCCAGTATGTAGTAGAGCTGGTCCTGGGAGCTGAGTACACATCCAGTATGCAGTGGAGGTGGTCCTGGGAGCTGAGTACACATCCAGTATGTAGTAGAGCTGGTCCTGGGAGGTGAGTATACATCCAGTATGTAGTGGAGCTGGTCCTGGGAGGTGAGTATACATCCAGTATGTAGTAGAGTTGGTCCTGGGAGGTGAGCAAACATCCAGTATGTAGTGGAGTTGGTCCTGGGAGCTGAGTACACATCCAGTATGTAGTGGAGCTGGACCTGGGATTTGAGTATACATCCAGTATGTAGTGGAGCTGGTCCTGGGAGCTGAGTATACATCCAGTATGTAGTGGAGCTGGTCCTGGGAGCTGAGTACACATCCAGTATGTAGTGGAGGTGGTCCTGGGAGCTGAGTACACATCCAGTATGTAGTGGAGGTGGTCCTGGGAGCTGAGTACACATCCAGTATGTAGTGGAGCTGGACCTGGGATTTGAGTATACATCCAGTATGTAGTGGAGCTGGTCCTGGGAGGTGAGTATACATCCAGTAAGTAGTAGAGCTGGTCCTGGGAGGTGAGTATACATCCAGTATGTAGTAGAGCTGGTCCTGGGAGGTGAGTATACATCCAGTATGTAGTGGAGCTGGTCCTGGGAGGTGAGTATACATTCAGTATGTAGTGGAGCTGGACCTGGGATTTGAGAATACATCCAGTATGTAGTGGAGGTGGTCCTGGGAGCTGAGTACACATCCAGTATGTAGTGGAGCTGGACCTGGGATTTGAGAATACATCCAGTATGTAGTGGAGGTGGTCCTGGGAGCTGAGTACACATCCAGTATGTAGTAGAGCTGGTCCTGGGAGGTGAGTATACATCCAGTATGTAGTGGAGCTGGACCTGGGATTTGAGTATACATCCAGTATGTAGTGGAGCTGGTCCTGGGAGGTGAGTATACATCCAGTAGGTAGTAGAGCTGGTCCTGGGAGGTGAGTATACATCCAGTATGTAGTAGAGCTGGTACTGGGAGCTGCGTACACATCCAGTATGTATTAGAGCTGGTCCTGGGAGGTGAGTATACATCCAGTATGTAGTGGAGCTGGTCCTGGGAGCTGCGTACACATCCAGTATGTATTAGAGCTGGTCCTGGGAGGTGAGTATACATCCCGTATGTAGTGGAGCTGGTCCTGGGAGCTGAGTACACATCCAGTATGTAGTAGAGCTGGTCTTGGGAGGTGAGTATACATCCAGTATGTAGTGGAGCTGGTCCGGGGAGGTGAGTATACATTCAGTATGTAGTAGAGCTGGTCCTGGGAGGTGAGTATACATCCAGTATGTAGTAGAGCTGGTCCTGGGAGGTGAGTATACATCCAGTATGTAGTGGAGCTGGTCCTGGGAGCTGAGTATACATCCAGTATGTAGTAGAGCTGGTCCTGGGAGGTGAGTATACATCCAGTATGTAGTGGAGCTGGTCCTGGGAGGTGAGTATACATCCAGTATGTAGTAGAGCTGGTCCTGGGAGGTGAGTATACATCCAGTATGTAGTAGAGCTGGTCCTGGGAGGTGAGTACACATCCAGTATGTAGTAGAGCTGGTCCTGGGAGGTGAGTATACATCCAGTATGTAGTAGAGCTGGTCCTGGGAGGTGAGTACACATCCAGTATGTAGTAGAGCTGGTCCTGGGAGGTGAGTACACATCCAGTATGTAGTAGAGCTGGTCCTGGGAGGTGAGTATACATCCAGTATGTAGTGGAGCTGGTCCTGGGAGGTGAGTATACATCCAGTATGTAGTAGACCTGGTCCTGGGAGGTGAGTACACATCCAGTATGTAGTAGAGCTGGTCCTGGGAGGTGAGTATACATCCAGTATGTAGTGGAGCTGGTCCTGGGAGGTGAGTACACATCCAGTATGTAGTAGAGCTGGTCCTGGGAGGTAAGTACACATCCAGTATGTAGTAGAGCTGGTCCTGGGAGGTGAGTATACATCCAGTATGTAGTAGAGCTGGTCCTGGGAGGTGAGTATACATCCAGTATGTAGTAGAGCTGGTCCTGGGAGGTGAGTATACATCCAGTATGTAGTAGAGCTGGTCCTGGGAGGTGAGTACACATCCAGTATGTAGTAGAGCTGGTCCTGGGAGGTGAGTATACATCCAGTATGTAGTAGAGCTGGTCCTGGGAGGTGAGTACACATCCAGTATGTAGTAGAGCTGGTCCTGGGAGGTGAGTACACATCCAGTATGTAGTAGAGCTGGTCCTGGGAGGTGAGTATACATCCAGTATGTAGTGGAGCTGGTCCTGGGAGGTGAGTATACATCCAGTATGTAGTAGACCTGGTCCTGGGAGGTGAGTACACATCCAGTATGTAGTAGAGCTGGTCCTGGGAGGTGAGTATACATCCAGTATGTAGTGGAGCTGGTCCTGGGAGGTGAGTACACATCCAGTATGTAGTAGAGCTGGTCCTGGGAGGTAAGTACACATCCAGTATGTAGTAGAGCTGGTCCTGGGAGGTGAGTATACATCCAGTATGTAGTAGAGCTGGTCCTGGGATTTGAGTATACATCCAGTATGTAGTGGAGGTGGTCCTGGGAGGTGAGTATACATCCAGTATGTAGTAGAGCTGGTCCTGGGAGGTGAGTATACATCCAGTATGTAGTAGAGCTGGTCCTGGGATTTGAGTATACATCCAGTATGTAGTGGAGGTGGTCCTGGGAGGTGAGTATACATCCAGTATGTAGTGGAGCTGGTCCTGGGAGCTGAGTACACATCCAGTATGTATTAGAGCTGGTCCTGGGAGGTGAGTATACATCCAGTATGTAGTGGAGCTGGTCCTGGGAGGTGAGTATACATCCAGTATGTAGTGGAGCTGGTCCTGGGAGGTAAGTACACATCCAGTATGTAGTAGAGCTGGTCCTGGGAGGTGAGTATACATCCAGTATGTAGTGGAGCTGGTCCTGGGAGGTGAGTATACATCCGGTATGTAGTAGAGCTGGTCCTGGGAGGTGAGTATACATCCAGTATGTAGTAGAGCTGGTCCTGGGATTTGAGTATACATCCAGTATGTAGTGGAGGTGGTCCTGGGAGGTGAGTATACATCCAGTATGTAGTGGAGCTGGTCCTGGGAGCTGAGTACACATCCAGTATGTAGTGGAGGTGGTCCTGGGAGCTGAGTACACATCCAGTATGTAATGGAGCTGGTCCTGGGAGGTGAGTACACATCCAGTATGTAGTAGAGCTGGTCCTGGGAGGTGAGTATACATCCAGTATGTAGTGGAGCTGGTCCTGGGAGGTGAGTATACATCCAGTATGTAGTAGAGCTGGTCCTGGGAGCTGAGTATACATCCAGTATGTAGTGGAGCTGGTCCTGGGAGCTGAGTACACATCCAGTATGTAGTGGAGGTGGTCCTGGGAGCTGAGTACACATCCAGTATGTAGTGGAGGTGGTCCTGGGAGCTGAGTACACATCCAGTATGTAGTGGAGCTGGACCTGGGATTTGAGTATACATCCAGTATGTAGTGGAGCTGGTCCTGGGAGGTGAGTATACATCCAGTAAGTAGTAGAGCTGGTCCTGGGAGGTGAGTATACATCCAGTATGTAGTAGAGCTGGTCCTGGGAGGTGAGTATACATCCAGTATGTAGTGGAGCTGGTCCTGGGAGGTGAGTATACATTCAGTATGTAGTGGAGCTGGACCTGGGATTTGAGAATACATCCAGTATGTAGTGGAGGTGGTCCTGGGAGCTGAGTACACATCCAGTATGTAGTGGAGCTGGACCTGGGATTTGAGAATACATCCAGTATGTAGTGGAGGTGGTCCTGGGAGCTGAGTACACATCCAGTATGTAGTAGAGCTGGTCCTGGGAGGTGAGTATACATCCAGTATGTAGTGGAGCTGGACCTGGGATTTGAGTATACATCCAGTATGTAGTGGAGCTGGTCCTGGGAGGTGAGTATACATCCAGTAAGTAGTAGAGCTGGTCCTGGGAGGTGAGTATACATCCAGTATGTAGTAGAGCTGGTACTGGGAGCTGCGTACACATCCAGTATGTATTAGAGCTGGTCCTGGGAGGTGAGTATACATCCAGTATGTAGTGGAGCTGGTCCTGGGAGCTGCGTACACATCCAGTATGTATTAGAGCTGGTCCTGGGAGGTGAGTATACATCCCGTATGTAGTGGAGCTGGTCC
Source organism: Salvelinus alpinus (assembly GCF_045679555.1). Classification (NCBI taxonomy): domain Eukaryota; kingdom Metazoa; phylum Chordata; class Actinopteri; order Salmoniformes; family Salmonidae; genus Salvelinus; species Salvelinus alpinus. Next base: position 21,893,354 of record NC_092111.1, read on the forward strand.
TGGGAGCTGAGTACACATCCAGTATGTAGTAGAGCTGGTCTTGGGAGGTGAGTATACATCCAGTATGTAGTGGAGCTGGTCCTGGGAGGTGAGTATACATTCAGTATGTAGTAGAGCTGGTCCTGGGAGGTGAGTATACATCCAGTATGTAGTAGAGCTGGTCCTGGGAGGTGAGTATACATCCAGTATGTAGTGGAGCTGGTCCTGGGAGCTGAGTATACATCCAGTATGTAGTAGAGCTGGTCCTGGGAGGTGAGTATACATCCAGTATGTAGTGGAGCTGGTCCTGGGAGGTGAGTATACATCCAGTATGTAGTAGAGCTGGTCCTGGGAGGTGAGTATACATCCAGTATGTAGTAGAGCTGGTCCTGGGAGGTGAGTACACATCCAGTATGTAGTAGAGCTGGTCCTGGGAGGTGAGTATACATCCAGTATGTAGTAGAGCTGGTCCTGGGAGGTGAGTACACATCCAGTATGTAGTAGAGCTGGTCCTGGGAGGTGAGTATACATCCAGTATGTAGTGGAGCTGGTCCTGGGAGGTGAGTATACATCCAGTATGTAGTAGAGCTGGTCCTGGGAGGTGAGTATACATCCAGTATGTAGTAGAGCTGGTCCTGGGAGGTGAGTACACATCCAGTATGTAGTAGAGCTGGTCCTGGGAGGTGAGTATACATCCAGTATGTAGTAGAGCTGGTCCTGGGAGGTGAGTACACATCCAGTATGTAGTAGAGCTGGTCCTGGGAGGTGAGTACACATCCAGTATGTAGTAGAGCTGGTCCTGGGAGGTGAGTATACATCCAGTATGTAGTGGAGCTGGTCCTGGGAGGTGAGTATACATCCAGTATGTAGTAGACCTGGTCCTGGGAGGTGAGTACACATCCAGTATGTAGTAGAGCTGGTCCTGGGAGGTGAGTATACATCCAGTATGTAGTGGAGCTGGTCCTGGGAGGTGAGTACACATCCAGTATGTAGTAGAGCTGGTCCTGGGAGGTAAGTACACATCCAGTATGTAGTAGAGCTGGTCCTGGGAGGTGAGTATACATCCAGTATGTAGTAGAGCTGGTCCTGGGAGGTGAGTATACATCCAGTATGTAGTAGAGCTGGTCCTGGGAGGTGAGTATACATCCAGTATGTAGTAGAGCTGGTCCTGGGAGGTGAGTACACATCCAGTATGTAGTAGAGCTGGTCCTGGGAGGTGAGTATACATCCAGTATGTAGTAGAGCTGGTCCTGGGAGGTGAGTACACATCCAGTATGTAGTAGAGCTGGTCCTGGGAGGTGAGTACACATCCAGTATGTAGTAGAGCTGGTCCTGGGAGGTGAGTATACATCCAGTATGTAGTGGAGCTGGTCCTGGGAGGTGAGTATACATCCAGTATGTAGTAGACCTGGTCCTGGGAGGTGAGTACACATCCAGTATGTAGTAGAGCTGGTCCTGGGAGGTGAGTATACATCCAGTATGTAGTGGAGCTGGTCCTGGGAGGTGAGTACACATCCAGTATGTAGTAGAGCTGGTCCTGGGAGGTAAGTACACATCCAGTATGTAGTAGAGCTGGTCCTGGGAGGTGAGTATACATCCAGTATGTAGTAGAGCTGGTCCTGGGATTTGAGTATACATCCAGTATGTAGTGGAGGTGGTCCTGGGAGGTGAGTATACATCCAGTATGTAGTAGAGCTGGTCCTGGGAGGTGAGTATACATCCAGTATGTAGTAGAGCTGGTCCTGGGATTTGAGTATACATCCAGTATGTAGTGGAGGTGGTCCTGGGAGGTGAGTATACATCCAGTATGTAGTGGAGCTGGTCCTGGGAGCTGAGTACACATCCAGTATGTATTAGAGCTGGTCCTGGGAGGTGAGTATACATCCAGTATGTAGTGGAGCTGGTCCTGGGAGGTGAGTATACATCCAGTATGTAGTGGAGCTGGTCCTGGGAGGTAAGTACACATCCAGTATGTAGTAGAGCTGGTCCTGGGAGGTGAGTATACATCCAGTATGTAGTGGAGCTGGTCCTGGGAGGTGAGTATACATCCGGTATGTAGTAGAGCTGGTCCTGGGAGGTGAGTATACATCCAGTATGTAGTAGAGCTGGTCCTGGGATTTGAGTATACATCCAGTATGTAGTGGAGGTGGTCCTGGGAGGTGAGTATACATCCAGTATGTAGTGGAGCTGGTCCTGGGAGCTGAGTACACATCCAGTATGTAGTGGAGGTGGTCCTGGGAGCTGAGTACACATCCAGTATGTAATGGAGCTGGTCCTGGGAGGTGAGTACACATCCAGTATGTAGTAGAGCTGGTCCTGGGAGGTGAGTATACATCCAGTATGTAGTGGAGCTGGTCCTGGGAGGTGAGTATACATCCAGTATGTAGTAGAGCTGGTCCTGGGAGCTGAGTATACATCCAGTATGTAGTGGAGCTGGTCCTGGGAGCTGAGTACACATCCAGTATGTAGTGGAGGTGGTCCTGGGAGCTGAGTACACATCCAGTATGTAGTGGAGGTGGTCCTGGGAGCTGAGTACACATCCAGTATGTAGTGGAAGTGGTCCTGGGAGCTGAGTACACATCCAGTATGTAGTGGAGCTGGTCCTGGGAGGTGAGTATACATCCAGTATGTAGTAGAGCTGGTCCTGGGAGCTGAGTACACATCCAGTATGCAGTGGAGGTGGTCCTGGGAGCTGAGTACACATCCAGTATGTAGTAGAGCTGGTCCTGGGAGGTGAGTATACATCCAGTATGTAGTGGAGCTGGTCCTGGGAGGTGAGTATACATCCAGTATGTAGTAGAGTTGGTCCTGGGAGGTGAGCAAACATCCAGTATGTAGTGGAGTTGGTCCTGGGAGCTGAGTACACATCCAGTATGTAGTGGAGCTGGACCTGGGATTTGAGTATACATCCAGTATGTAGTGGAGCTGGTCCTGGGAGCGTAGAGCTGGTCTTGGGAGGTGAGTATACATCCAGTATGTAGTGGAGCTGGTCCTGGGAGGTGAGTATACATTCAGTATGTAGTAGAGCTGGTCCTGGGAGGTGAGTATACATCCAGTATGTAGTAGAGCTGGTCCTGGGAGGTGAGTATACATCCAGTATGTAGTGGAGCTGGTCCTGGGAGCTGAGTATACATCCAGTATGTAGTAGAGCTGGTCCTGGGAGGTGAGTATACATCCAGTATGTAGTGGAGCTGGTCCTGGGAGGTGAGTATACATCCAGTATGTAGTAGAGCTGGTCCTGGGAGGTGAGTATACATCCAGTATGTAGTAGAGCTGGTCCTGGGAGGTGAGTACACATCCAGTATGTAGTAGAGCTGGTCCTGGGAGGTGAGTATACATCCAGTATGTAGTAGAGCTGGTCCTGGGAGGTGAGTACACATCCAGTATGTAGTAGAGCTGGTCCTGGGAGGTGAGTACACATCCAGTATGTAGTAGAGCTGGTCCTGGGAGGTGAGTATACATCCAGTATGTAGTGGAGCTGGTCCTGGGAGGTGAGTATACATCCAGTATGTAGTAGACCTGGTCCTGGGAGGTGAGTACACATCCAGTATGTAGTAGAGCTGGTCCTGGGAGGTGAGTATACATCCAGTATGTAGTGGAGCTGGTCCTGGGAGGTGAGTACACATCCAGTATGTAGTAGAGCTGGTCCTGGGAGGTAAGTACACATCCAGTATGTAGTAGAGCTGGTCCTGGGAGGTGAGTATACATCCAGTATGTAGTAGAGCTGGTCCTGGGAGGTGAGTATACATCCAGTATGTAGTAGAGCTGGTCCTGGGAGGTGAGTATACATCCAGTATGTAGTAGAGCTGGTCCTGGGAGGTGAGTACACATCCAGTATGTAGTAGAGCTGGTCCTGGGAGGTGAGTATACATCCAGTATGTAGTAGAGCTGGTCCTGGGAGGTGAGTACACATCCAGTATGTAGTAGAGCTGGTCCTGGGAGGTGAGTACACATCCAGTATGTAGTAGAGCTGGTCCTGGGAGGTGAGTATACATCCAGTATGTAGTGGAGCTGGTCCTGGGAGGTGAGTATACATCCAGTATGTAGTAGACCTGGTCCTGGGAGGTGAGTACACATCCAGTATGTAGTAGAGCTGGTCCTGGGAGGTGAGTATACATCCAGTATGTAGTGGAGCTGGTCCTGGGAGGTGAGTACACATCCAGTATGTAGTAGAGCTGGTCCTGGGAGGTAAGTACACATCCAGTATGTAGTAGAGCTGGTCCTGGGAGGTGAGTATACATCCAGTATGTAGTAGAGCTGGTCCTGGGATTTGAGTATACATCCAGTATGTAGTGGAGGTGGTCCTGGGAGGTGAGTATACATCCAGTATGTAGTAGAGCTGGTCCTGGGAGGTGAGTATACATCCAGTATGTAGTAGAGCTGGTCCTGGGATTTGAGTATACATCCAGTATGTAGTGGAGGTGGTCCTGGGAGGTGAGTATACATCCAGTATGTAGTGGAGCTGGTCCTGGGAGCTGAGTACACATCCAGTATGTATTAGAGCTGGTCCTGGGAGGTGAGTATACATCCAGTATGTAGTGGAGCTGGTCCTGGGAGGTGAGTATACATCCAGTATGTAGTGGAGCTGGTCCTGGGAGGTAAGTACACATCCAGTATGTAGTAGAGCTGGTCCTGGGAGGTGAGTATACATCCAGTATGTAGTGGAGCTGGTCCTGGGAGGTGAGTATACATCCGGTATGTAGTAGAGCTGGTCCTGGGAGGTGAGTATACATCCAGTATGTAGTAGAGCTGGTCCTGGGATTTGAGTATACATCCAGTATGTAGTGGAGGTGGTCCTGGGAGGTGAGTATACATCCAGTATGTAGTGGAGCTGGTCCTGGGAGCTGAGTACACATCCAGTATGTAGTGGAGGTGGTCCTGGGAGCTGAGTACACATCCAGTATGTAATGGAGCTGGTCCTGGGAGGTGAGTACACATCCAGTATGTAGTAGAGCTGGTCCTGGGAGGTGAGTATACATCCAGTATGTAGTGGAGCTGGTCCTGGGAGGTGAGTATACATCCAGTATGTAGTAGAGCTGGTCCTGGGAGGTGAGTATACATCCAGTATGTAGTAGAGCTGGTCCTGGGATTTGAGTATACATCCAGTATGTAGTGGAGGTGGTCCTGGGAGGTGAGTATACATCCAGTATGTAGTGGAGCTGGTCCTGGGAGCTGAGTACACATCCAGTATGTAGTGGAAGTGGTCCTGGGAGCTGAGTACACATCCAGTATGTAGTGGAGCTGGTCCTGGGAGGTGAGTATCCATCCAGTATGTAGTAGAGCTGGTCCTGGGAGCTGAGTACACATCCAGTATGCAGTGGAGGTGGTCCTGGGAGCTGAGTACACATCCAGTATGTAGTAGAGCTGGTCCTGGGAGGTGAGTATACATCCAGTATGTAGTGGAGCTGGTCCTGGGAGGTGAGTATACATCCAGTATGTAGTAGAGTTGGTCCTGGGAGGTGAGCAAACATCCAGTATGTAGTGGAGTTGGTCCTGGGAGCTGAGTACACATCCAGTATGTAGTGGAGCTGGACCTGGGATTTGAGTATACATCCAGTATGTAGTGGAGCTGGTCCTGGGAGCTGAGTATACATCCAGTATGTAGTGGAGCTGGTCCTGGGAGCTGAGTACACATCCAGTATGTAGTGGAGGTGGTCCTGGGAGCTGAGTACACATCCAGTATGTAGTGGAGGTGGTCCTGGGAGCTGAGTACACATCCAGTATGTAGTGGAGCTGGACCTGGGATTTGAGTCATACATCCAGTATGTAGTGGAGCTGGTCCTGGGAGCTGAGTATACATCCAGTATGTAGTGGAGCTGGTCCTGGGAGCTGAGTACACATCCAGTATGTAGTGGAGGTGGTCCTGGGAGCTGAGTACACATCCAGTATGTAGTGGAGGTGGTCCTGGGAGCTGAGTACACATCCAGTATGTAGTGGAGCTGGACCTGGGATTTGAGTATACATCCAGTATGTAGTGGAGCTGGTCCTGGGAGGTGAGTATACATCCAGTAAGTAGTAGAGCTGGTCCTGGGAGGTGAGTATACATCCAGTATGTAGTAGAGCTGGTCCTGGGAGGTGAGTATACATCCAGTATGTAGTGGAGCTGGTCCTGGGAGGTGAGTATACATTCAGTATGTAGTGGAGCTGGACCTGGGATTTGAGAATACATCCAGTATGTAGTGGAGGTGGTCCTGGGAGCTGAGTACACATCCAGTATGTAGTGGAGCTGGACCTGGGATTTGAGAATACATCCAGTATGTAGTGGAGGTGGTCCTGGGAGCTGAGTACACATCCAGTATGTAGTAGAGCTGGTCCTGGGAGGTGAGTATACATCCAGTATGTAGTGGAGCTGGACCTGGGATTTGAGTATACATCCAGTATGTAGTGGAGCTGGTCCTGGGAGGTGAGTATACATCCAGTAAGTAGTAGAGCTGGTCCTGGGAGGTGAGTATACATCCAGTATGTAGTAGAGCTGGTACTGGGAGCTGCGTACACATCCAGTATGTATTAGAGCTGGTCCTGGGAGGTGAGTATACATCCAGTATGTAGTGGAGCTGGTCCTGGGAGCTGCGTACACATCCAGTATGTATTAGAGCTGGTCCTGGGAGGTGAGTATACATCCCGTATGTAGTGGAGCTGGTCCTGGGAGCTGAGTACACATCCAGTATGTAGTAGAGTTGGTCTTGGGAGGTGAGTATACATCCAGTATGTAGTGGAGCTGGTCCTGGGAGGTGAGTATACATTCAGTATGTAGTGGAGCTGGACCTGGGATTTGAGAATACATCCAGTATGTAGTGGAGGTGGTCCTGGGAGCTGAGTACACATCCAGTATGTAGTGGAGCTGGTCCTGGGAGGTGAGTATACATCCAGTATGTAGTGGAGGTGGTCCTGGGAGGTGAGTATACATCCAGTATGTAGTGGAGGTGGTCCTGGGAGGTGAGTATACATCCAGTATGTAGTAGAGCTGGTCCTGGGAGGTGAGTATACATCCAGTATGTAGTAGAGCTGGTCCTGGGAGCTGAGTAAACATCCAGTATGTAGTGGAGGTGGTCCTGGGAGCTGAGTACACATCCAGTATGTAGTGGAGCTGGTCCTGGGAGGTGAGTATACATCCAGTATGTAGTAGAGCTGGTCCTGGGAGCTGAGTATACATCCAGTATGTAGTGGAGGTGGTCCTGGGAGCTGAGTACACATCTAGTATGCAGTGGAGGTGGTCCTGGGAGGTGAGTACACATCCAGTATGTAGTGGAGCTGGTCCTGGGAGGTGAGTATACATCCAGTATGTAGTAGAGCTGGTCCTGGGAGGTGAGTATACATCCAGTATGTAGTGGAGGTGGTCCTGGGAGCTGAGTACACATCCAGTATGTAGTGGAGCTGGTCCTGGGAGGTGAGTATACATCCAGTATGTAGTAGATCTGGTCCTGGGAGCTGAGTATACATCCAGTATGTAGTGGAGGTGGTCCTGGGAGCTGAGTACACATCCAGTATGTAGTGGAGCTGGTCCTGGGAGGTGAGTATACATCCAGTATGTAGTAGAGCTGGTCCTGGGAGCTGAGTATACATCCAGTATGTAGTGGAGGTCGTCCTGGGAGCTGAGTACACATCCAGTATGTAGTGGAACTGGTCCTGGGAGGTGAGTATACATCCAGTATGTAGTAGAGCTGGTCCTGGGAGCTGAGTATACATCCAGTATGTAGTGGAGGTGGTTCTGGGAGCTGAGTACACATTCAGTATGTAGTGGAGCTGGACCTGGGATTTGAGTATACATCCAGTATGTAGCGGAGCTGGTCCTGGGAGCTGAGTATACATCCAGTATGTAGTGGAGGTGGTCCTGGGAGCTGAGTACACATCCAGTATGTAGTGGAGCTGGTCCTGGGAGGTGAGTATACATCCAGTATGTAGTAGAGCTGGTCCTGGGAGCTGAGTATACATCCAGTATGTAGTGGAGGTGGTCCTGGGAGCTGAGTATACATCCAGTATGTAGTGGAGCTGGACCTGGGATTTGAGTATACATCCAGTATGTAGTGGAGCTGGACCTGGGATTTGAGTATACATCCAGTATGTAGTGGAGCTGGTCCTGGGAGGTGAGTATACATCCAGTATGTAGTGGAGCTGGTCCTGGGAGATGAGTATACATCCAGTATGTAGTAGAGCTGGTCCTGGGAGGTGAGTATACATCCAGTATGTAGTAGAGCTGGTCCTGGGAGGTGAGTATACATCCAGTATGTAGTGGAGCTGGTCCTGGGAGGTGAGTATACATCCAGTATGTAGTAGAGCTGGTCCTGGGAGGTGAGTATACATCCAGTATGTAGTAGAGCTGGTCCTGGGAGGTGAGTATACATCCAGTATGTAGTAGATGCCGCCTCAGCACATTTCAGGGAGTGGTGGCATAGTCCCATTTTCATCACATCTTCATGGTCTGCACCAGTCTGAGAGTCTATTAATTCATGGCCATACAGCAGGTATTGTACTGTAGGGGTCCCAGTAGTGAAGTGGCCACCATGTAACAGGGTTATTACTTGGCTCCTGAGTAATGCTCCTATGGCGGTGGTCACAGGGGACCCCAGCAGAACAGCAATCACAGATCACACAATGCTGTTTACTTTCTGCAAATTGGCCCCTGAGAGGGGCGGCCGGGGGCCCGTGGCGGCTTAGTTAAAGTGATGGAGGTGACGTCTGTTCATTGATTATCCCTCCGTCTTCAGTTCAGCCTCTCTCCCAGCCTACCCGGCCACCCTGGGCCGCGGACCGCTGTTACGGCAGTCCCCACGGTCGAGTTTAGCCGTCCCCTCTAGCCTTTAAATCACACTAAACTGCGGTTAAACTTGGGCCGTATGTGAAATACAACCTCCGTTTATGAGTTCATCATGCATTGGTTGGATTGAGAACGAGTTGCTTGTTATTGATCTGGTAAGTCTTTAAGGCATGCAGGTGTCCTTATGGAGGGAATATTGAATAGTATAGGGATCCCACGCTAGTACAGGGCTTCTTGTCTTCAACTATGCTGGACCAACCTATTTTTATTAGATTTTTTATTTTACCTTTATTTATACAGGTTTTTTCTCATTGAGATAACATCTCTTTTCCAAGAAAGACCTGGTCCAATAGCAGCAGGGGGAACAACGTTTCAGACAAAACAACAATAAACAAAACTATAAACACACATACAGTACAACAAAAACATTGTACATTAAAAACACAAACGTCTTGACTAAAAACAGCTGGCCTAAAAACAATTACACTCTTCTATGATATATACATCGATCAAGTGTTTAAACTCCACCAACGAAACTAGATCATCAAATGTTAAAATGTTCAGGAGAGAATTCCAGGACCACGGAGCTGAGTAACTAAAACTATTTCTACCATGACCTGTTCTAATTTTTGGTACGTTAGAAGCAAATCAGAATGGGACCGTAATTGATATTTATTTACTGACCTGACTAAAAAAGAACAGAGATAAAATGGCATTTTACCCAATATGGCCTTATATACCAGTGTTTAAGCCTACACAAGGTCAATGACGACCAGCCAACAGCGCTGTAGAGATCACAATGATGTGTTAGATGTTTCTGATTTGTAATGAACCTGAGGGCTGCATGATACACTGAATCAAGTGCTCTCAGGGTAGTGGCTGAGGCCTGCATATATATAACATCACTAAAATCTAAAACCGACAGTAATGTACATCGTACCAGCTCCTTCCTGGCCTCAAAAAAACAAATAGGTTGAAATTCAAACTGAGTGTGAAAGGATTGTCAATAGAAAATCAGTACAATACTAACTGAAATGTTAGTATTTTTCTGAGATAAAACCTGATCTGACGTTAGTGGGTGAAACATTGTCTCCCCCATCTCTCATATCAGACGTGAGCGTTATAAATGTCATTCCATCCGATGAGTAATGATTCCTATTTTTCTTTCAATTTCCTCTCCTCTAGTAAAGCCAGTGGAGTGTGACAAGTCATTAAGTTAATTAGGCCAACTTAATTAGCTACCTTCACAGGTCAAGCGCAAAGCCTCCTGATTGATGGCGCCGCGTGTAAAAGGTAATCGTCCTCCGAATCGGGTAGAACATCAAAACAACATCCAAACGCACATTAACTGCAACCCTGTAAACAATTACAAAACACTTAGTGTGCATCCCAAATGGTACCCTATTCCCTACAGATGAATCTGTTCGACTAGGGCCCACATAGAGAATACGCCGCCATTTAGAATTCCTTAGAAACTGCATCAAAAAGCACATTCATTGTAAACCCCAGTAGACAAGGACACAACACTAGAGTAGGTCGACTCATTAACGGCTCATACCATCAAATGAAACACAGTAACACACACGAAACCACCAACGTTGACTACTTTAAACACACAAGTATTGTTGAACTTCAAGGTCACGCTACAAACAAATTATGCCATTTTGAACTTGGTCATTTCTTGGTAAAAAAAAAAAAAGACAAAATCATCACTCTTTCATGGACAGTTAGAAGTCTTTTGATGACAAGAAAAGCGTATCTAAAGAAGCTCTGCCCACACACTAACCCTCCGTCCATCCGCTGCAGAGCGTTTCAAATGCTTTAACTGCTGCCTGGGCAACTTGAAGCTGCTGGCATTTCAAAGCCCTCAACCCCCTCTCCTCACCACATCTCCAGGCCCAATACATTACAGAGGCGTCTAGATAGAGAGCAGGCAGGCAGGCAGGCCGGTAGAGACGCGGGCACGATGCAGGATGGAAATAAAGCTTTAAACAAGCCCCTCTCGTCACCGCGGCTGCCGAGTAACGGGCTCTGGAATTAAAGGCCATCTGTATGTTACGGTAAGACTGTCAGTTTATTACTGGGATCTATTGGGCCAGGACCTGGAGTGACGGGGGAGGCAGGGATGGCGGGAGGGATGCGGCCTTGGTCAGGCCACAGGTTTATCTAAGCCAGGCAGGCAGGGAGAAACAGAGCCTCTGTAATGAACTCCTGACTGTCTAATAAAGACTTTTATTACCCTGTCCTAGCCGCGCTCACACACACACAAACGCACAAACAGAAATGTGTGCGACTGCTGACACCAACGAGCGCATTCCTACATACAACCGTAGAGCGATGGCGACGCGGGGAAAAACAATTCATAACGCATACCATGTTATAATAGAAACAGACAAATCATCCTTGGAGAGAGATTTCAGTATTAATCAAGAGCTCCGAGGCAGAATCTTATTTACTGTGACCTTTAGAGAGAGAGAAACACTCTGATACACAGAGAGAGGATTGATGGATGGAAGTTAGGGAGGGTGACTACATGTGGGGTCCAAAATATCATGGACCAAACTCATCATCAAGTGAAATCTTGCTACTGTACTACTTCAACCCAATGTTTGGATCAGACAAACGGTTCACAGGCATATCTGTGTGCTTTATTCAAAGGACAGTGAAGGCATGAACAGGGCACACTGCACTGTAACACAAATATTTGTTGTTTCAACAAAAACAAAATAAGTTTAAAAGTTAATTGACTATTTCAAGCTTAATCAAGCTTAATATTGTGTTACCTCAACTTACATCCAATTTACTTTGACTCACTTGCTGGCACCTGTGTCCTCGCTCCCAACCTACCTACTAACTATCTTTCCTTCAGTTCCACTTCTCTTCCTTAACTAAGTTCCTTCCACTCAGCTACCAGTCAGCCAGGGCTGGGACGGACACAAATCATTATCCACAGCTACCAGTCAGCCAGGGCTGGGACGGACACAAATCATCATCCTCAGCTACCAGTCAGCCAGGGCTGGGACGGACACAAATCATTATCCACAGCTACCAGTCAGCCAGGGCTGGGACGGACACAAATCATCATCCACAGCTACCAGTCAGCCAGGGCTGGGACGGACACAAATCATTATCCACAGCTACCAGTCAGCCAGGGCTGGGACGGACACAAATCATCATCCTCAGCTACCAGTCAGCCAGGGCTGGGACGGACACAAATCATCATCCTCAGCTACCAGTCAGCCAGGGCTGGGACGGACACAAATCATCATCCTCAGCTACCAGTCAGCCAGGGCTGGGACGGACACAAATCATCATCCACAGCTACCAGTCAGCCAGGGCTGGGACGGACACAAATCATCATCCACAGCTACCAGTCAGCCAGGGCTGGGACGGACACAAATCATCATCCTCAGCTACCAGTCAGCCAGGGCTGGGACGGACACAAATCATCATCCTCAGCTACCAGTCAGCCAGGGCTGGGACGGACACAAATCATCATCCACAGCTACCAGTCAGCCAGGGCTGGGACGGACACAAATCATCATCCACAGCTACCAGTCAGCCAGGGCTGGGACGGACACAAATCATCATCCTCAGCTACCAGTCAGCCAGGGCTGGGACGGACACAAATCATCATCCACAGCTACCAGTCAGCCAGGGCTGGGACGGACACAAATCATCATCCACAGCTACCAGTCAGCCAGGGCTGGGACGGACACAAATCATCATCCACAGCTACCAGTCAGCCAGGGCTGGGACGGACACAAATCATCATCCACTTTGCAGAACGTTCTGTTCATCTAGCTCAAGCTACGTCTTCCTTCCTTCCTGTCAGACCAACAAGCTGACACGGCTCTGTGTGACCCACCCACACCCACTAGCTCCTCTCCTCTCACAGGTAAATCACCGTTGAGACGTTCGGTCAGGTACGATTCAGTTGCACTTAAAGTTGGCATTTAAAGCAACATTGCTATCCCACAGGCACAAGCGATTTCGCAGCAGGCAGCAACGGCTTGGCATTTACAAGCTCCATATTATAGAAGAACTTTCCTTAAATACTGCTCTCATCTCCCAGAGTGCAAAGTCGAGGAAATTATCTCCAACACCCACTTCCACTTCCGTCTATTACTGACGTAATACCTTAAAACACATTGAAAGATTTTTGAACCGTTTGTGTACCATTTATCAAAAACAGGAAATTGTGGAATTCGTACAAACAAGCTGAATGTATGTAATGATTGTGAGATGTTTTGACAAACAATAACTCCACTACTGTCTGCTAAAGAGGAGCAGAGTAAAAGTCCCCTCTACTAACTCCACTACTGTCTGCTAAAGAGGAGCAGAGTAAAAGTCCCCTCTACTAACTCCACTACTGTCTGCTGAAGAGGAGCAGAGTAAAAGTCCCCTCTACTAACTCCACTATTGTCTGCTGAAGAGGAGCAGAGTAAAAGTCCCCTACTAACTCCAATATTGTCTGCTAAAGAGGAGCAGAGTAAAAGTCCCCTACTAACTCCAATATTGTCTGCTGAAGAGGAGCGGAGTAAAAGTCCCCTACTAACTCCAATATTGTCTGCTAAAGAGGAGCAGAGTAAAAGTCCCCTCTACTAACTCCACTACTGTCTGCTGAAGAGGAGCAGAGTAAAAGTCCCCTCTACTAACTCCACTATTGTCTGCTGAAGAGGAGCAGAGTAAAAGTCCCCTCTACTAACTCCACTATTGTCTGCTGAAGAGGAGCAGAGTAAAAGTCCCCTCTACTAACTCAACTATTGTCTGCTGAAGAGGAGCAGAGTAAAAGTCCCCTCTACTAACTCCACTACTATCTGCTGAAGAGGAGCAGAGTAAAAGTCCCTTCTACTAACTCCACTACTGTCTGCTGAAGAGGAGCAGAGTAAAAGTCCCCTACTAACTCCACTATTGTCTGCTGAAGAGGAGCAGAGTAAAAGTCCCCTACTAACTCCACTACTGTCTGCTGAAGAGGAGCAGAGTAAAAGTCCCCTCTACTAACTCCACTATTGTCTGCTGAAGAGGAGCGGAGTAAAAGTCCCCTCTACTAACTCCACTATTGTCTGTTGAAGAGGAGTAGAGTAAAAGTCCCCTCTACTAACTCCACTATTGTCTGCTGAAGAGGAGCAGAGTAAAAGTCCCCTCTACTAACTCCACTATTGTCTGCTGAAGAGGAGCAGAGTAAAAGTCCCCTCTACTAACTCCACTACTGTCTGCTGAAGAGGAGCAGAGTAAAAGTCCCCTCTACTAACTCCACTATTGTCTGTTGAAGAGGAGCAGAGTAAAAGTCCCCTCTACTAACTCCACTATTGTCTGCTGAAGAGGAGCAGAGTAAAAGTCCCCTCTACTAACTCCACTATTGTCTGCTGAAGAGGAGCAGAGTAAAAGTCCCCTCTACTAACTCCACTATTGTCTGCTGAAGAGGAGCAGAGTAAAAGTCCCCTCTACTAACTCCACTATTGTCTGCTGAAGAGGAGCAGAGTAAAAGTCCCCTACTAACTCCACTATTGTCTGCTGAAGAGGAGCAGAGTAAAAGTCCCCTCTACTAACTCCACTACTGTCTGCTGAAGAGGAGCAGAGTGAAAGTCCCCTACTAACTCCACTATGGTCTGCTGAAGAGGAGCAGAGTGAAAGTCCCCTACTAACTCCACTATTGTCTGCTGAAGAGGAGCAGAGTAAAAGTCCCCTCTACTAACTCCACTATTGTCTGCTGAAGAGGAGCAGAGTAAAAGTCCCCTCTACTAACTCCACTATTGTCTGCTGAAGAGGAGCAGAGTAAAAGTCCCCTCTACTAACTCCACTATTGTCTGCTGAAGAGGAGCAGAGTAAAAGTCCCCTCTACTAACTCCACTATTGTCTGCTGAAGAGGAGCAGAGTAAAAGTCCCCTCTACTAACTCCACTATTGTCTGCTGAAGAGGAGCAGAGTAAAAGTCCCCTCTACTAACTCCACTATTGTCTGCTGAAGAGGAGCAGAGTAAAAGTCCCCTACTAACTCCACTATTGTCTGCTGAAGAGGAGCAGAGTAAAAGTCCCCTCTACTAACTCCACTACTGTCTGCTGAAGAGGAGCAGAGTGAAAGTCCCCTACTAACTCCACTATTGTCTGCTGAAGAGGAGCAGAGTAAAAGTCCCCTCTACTAACTCCACTATTGTCTGCTGAAGAGGAGCAGAGTAAAAGTCCCCTCTACTAACTCCACTATTGTCTGCTGAAGAGGAGCAGAGTAAAAGTCCCCTCTACAAACTCCACTATTGTCTGCTGAAGAGGAGCAGAGTAAAAGTCCCCTCTACTAATTCCACTATTGTCTGCTGAAGAGGAGCAGAGTAAAAGTCCCCTCTACTAACTCCACTATTGTCTGCTGAAGAGGAGCAGAGTAAAAGTCCCCTCTACTAACTACACTACTGTCTGCTGAAGAGGAGCAGAGTAAAAGTCCCCTCTACTAACTCCACTATTGTCTGCTGAAGAGGAGCAGAGTAAAAGTCCCCTCTACTAACTCCACTATTGTCTGCTGAAGAGGAGCAGAGTAAAAGTCCCCTCTACTAACTCCACTATTGTCTGCTGAAGAGGAGCAGAGTAAAAGTCCCCTCTACTAACTCCACTACTGTCTGCTGAAGAGGAGCAGAGTAAAGGTCCCCTCTACTAACTCCACTATTGTCTGCTGAAGAGGAGCAGAGTAAAAGTCCTCTCTACTAACTCCACTATTGTCTGCTGAAGAGGAGCAGAGTAAAAGTCCCCTCTACTAACTCCACTATTGTCTGCTGAAGAGGAGCAGAGTAAAAGTCCCCTCTACTAACTCCACTATTGTCTGCTGAAGAGGAGCAGAGTAAAAGTCCCCTCTACTAACTCCACTATTGTCTGCTGAAGAGGAGCAGAGTAAAAGTCCCCTCTACTAACTCCACTATTGTCTGCTGAAGAGGAGCAGAGTAAAAGTCCCCTCTACTAACTCCACTACTGTCTGCTGAAGAGGAGCAGAGTAAAAGTCCCCTACTAACTCCACTATGGTCTGCTGAAGAGGAGCAGAGTGAAAGTCCCCTACTAACTCCACTATTGTCTGCTGAAGAGGAGCAGAGTAAAAGTCCCCTCTACTAACTCCACTATTGTCTGCTGAAGAGGGGCAGAGTAAAAGTCCCCTACTAACTCCACTATTGTCTGCTGAAGAGGAGCAGAGTAAAAGTCCCCTCTACTAACTCCACTACTGTCTGCTGAAGAGGAGCAGAGTGAAAGTCCCCTACTAACTCCACTATGGTCTGCTGAAGAGGAGCAGAGTGAAAGTCCCCTACTAACTCCACTATTGTCTGCTGAAGAGGAGCAGAGTAAAAGTCCCCTCTACTAACTCCACTATTGTCTGCTGAAGAGGAGCAGAGTAAAAGTCCCCTCTACTAACTCCACTATTGTCTGCTGAAGAGGAGCAGAGTAAAAGTCCCCTCTACTAACTCCACTATTGTCTGCTGAAGAGGAGCAGAGTAAAAGTCCCCTCTACTAACTCCACTACTGTCTGCTGAAGAGGAGCAGAGTAAAAGTCCCCTCTACTAACTCCACTATTGTCTGCTGAAGAGGAGCAGAGTAAAAGTCCCCTCTACTAACTCCACTATTGTCTGCTGAAGAGGAGCAGAGTAAAAGTCCCCTCTACTAACTCCACTATTGTCTGCTGAAGAGGGGCAGAGTAAAAGTCCCCTACTAACTCCACTATTGTCTGCTGAAGAGGAGCAGAGTAAAAGTCCCCTCTACTAACTCCACTATTGGCTGCTGAAGAGGAGCAGAGTGAAAGTCCCCTACTAACTCCACTATGGTCTGCTGAAGAGGAGCAGAGTGAAAGTCCCCTACTAACTCCACTATTGTCTGCTGAAGAGGAGCAGAGTGAAAGTCCCCTACTAACTCCACTATTGTCTGCTGAAGAGGAGCAGAGTGAAAGTCCCCTACTAACTCCACTATTGTCTGCTGAAGAGGAGCAGAGTAAAAGTCCCCTCTACTAACTCCACTATTGTCTGCTGAAGAGGAGCAGAGTGAAAGTCCCCTACTAACTCCACTATTGTCTGCTGAAGAGGAGCAGAGTAAAAGTCCCCTCTACTAACTCCACTATTGTCTGCTGAAGAGGAGCAGAGTAAAAGTCCCCTCTACTAATTCCACTATTGTCTGCTGAAGAGGAGCAGAGTAAAAGTCCCCTCTACTAACTCCACTATTGTCTGCTGAAGAGGAGCAGAGTAAAAGTCCCCTCTACTAACTACACTACTGTCTGCTGAAGAGGAGCAGAGTAAAAGTCCCCTCTACTAACTCCACTATTGTCTGCTGAAGAGGAGCAGAGTAAAAGTCCCCTCTACTAACTCCACTATTGTCTGCTGAAGAGGAGCAGAGTAAAAGTCCCCTCTACTAACTCCACTATTGTCTGCTGAAGAGGAGCAGAGTAAAAGTCCCCTCTACTAACTCCACTACTGTCTGCTGAAGAGGAGCAGAGTAAAGGTCCCCTCTACTAACTCCACTATTGTCTGCTGAAGAGGAGCAGAGTAAAAGTCCTCTCTACTAACTCCACTATTGTCTGCTGAAGAGGAGCAGAGTAAAAGTCCCCTCTACTAACTCCACTATTGTCTGCTGAAGAGGAGCAGAGTAAAAGTCCCCTCTACTAACTCCACTATTGTCTGCTGAAGAGGAGCAGAGTAAAAGTCCCCTCTACTAACTCCACTATTGTCTGCTGAAGAGGAGCAGAGTAAAAGTCCCCTCTACTAACTCCACTATTGTCTGCTGAAGAGGAGCAGAGTAAAAGTCCCCTACTAACTCCACTATTGTCTGCTGAAGAGGAGCAGAGTAAAAGTCCCCTCTACTAACTCCACTACTGTCTGCTGAAGAGGAGCAGAGTAAAAGTCCCCTACTAACTCCACTATGGTCTGCTGAAGAGGAGCAGAGTGAAAGTCCCCTACTAACTCCACTATTGTCTGCTGAAGAGGAGCAGAGTAAAAGTCCCCTCTACTAACTCCACTATTGTCTGCTGAAGAGGAGCAGAGTGAAACTCCCCTACTAACTCCACTATTGTCTGCTGAAGAGGAGCAGAGTAAAAGTCCCCTACTAACTCCAATATTGTCTGCTGAAGAGGAGCAGAGTAAAAGTCCCCTCTACTAACTCCACTACTGTCTGCTGAAGAGGAGCAGAGTGAAAGTCCCCTACTAACTCCACTATGGTCTGCTGAAGAGGAGCAGAGTGAAAGTCCCCTACTAACTCCACTATTGTCTGCTGAAGAGGAGCAGAGTAAAAGTCCCCTCTACTAACTCCACTATTGGCTGCTGAAGAGGAGCAGAGTGAAAGTCCCCTACTAACTCCACTATGGTCTGCTGAAGAGGAGCAGAGTGAAAGTCCCCTACTAACTCCACTATTGTCTGCTGAAGAGGAGCAGAGTGAAAGTCCCCTACTAACTCCACTATTGTCTGCTGAAGAGGAGCAGAGTGAAAGTCCCCTACTAACTCCACTATTGTCTGCTGAAGAGGAGCAGAGTAAAAGTCCCCTCTACTAACTCCACTATTGTCTGCTGAAGAGGAGCAAAGTAAAAGTCCCCTACTAACTCCACTATTGTCTGCTGAAGAGGAGCAGAGTAAAAGTCCCCTCTACTAACTCCACTATTGTCTGCTGAAGAGGAGCAGAGTAAAAGTCCCCTCTACTAACTCCACTATTGTCTGCTGAAGAGGAGCAGAGTAAAAGTCCCCTCTACTAACTCCACTATTGTCTGCTGAAGAGGAGCAGAGTAAAAGTCCCCTCTACTAACTCCACTATTGTCTGCTGAAGAGGAGCAGAGTAAAAGTCCCCTCTACTAACTCCACTACTGTCTGCTGAAGAGGAGCAGAGTAAAGGTCCCCTCTACTAACTCCACTATTGTCTGCTGAAGAGGAGCAGAGTAAAAGTCCTCTCTACTAACTCCACTATTGTCTGCTGAAGAGGAGCAGAGTAAAAGTCCCCTCTACTAACTCCACTATTGTCTGCTGAAGAGGAGCAGAGTAAAAGTCCCCTCTACTAACTCCACTATTGTCTGCTGAAGAGGAGCAGAGTAAAAGTCCCCTCTACTAACTCCACTATTGTCTGCTGAAGAGGAGCAGAGTAAAAGTCCCCTCTACTAACTCCACTATTGTCTGCTGAAGAGGAGCAGAGTAAAAGTCCCCTACTAACTCCACTATTGTCTGCTGAAGAGGAGCAGAGTAAAAGTCCCCTCTACTAACTCCACTATTGTCTGCTGAAGAGGAGCAGAGTAAAAGTCCCCTCTACTAACTCCACTATTGTCTGCTGAAGAGGAGCAGAGTAAAAGTCCCCTCTACTAACTCCACTATTGTCTGCTGAAGAGGAGCAGAGTAAAAGTCCCCTCTACTAACTCCACTATTGTCTGCTGAAGAGGAGCAGAGTAAAAGTCCCCTCTACTAACTCCACTATTGTCTGCTGAAGAGGGGCAGAGTAAAAGTCCCCTACTAACTCCACTATTGTCTGCTGAAGAGGAGCAGAGTAAAAGTCCCCTCTACTAACTCCACTACTGTCTGCTGAAGAGGAGCAGAGTGAAAGTCCCCTACTAACTCCACTATTGTCTGCTGAAGAGGAGCAGAGTAAAAGTCCCCTCTACTAACTCCACTATTGTCTGCTGAAGAGGAGCAGAGTAAAAGTCCCCTCTACTAATTCCACTATTGTCTGCTGAAGAGGAGCAGAGTAAAAGTCCCCTCTACTAACTCCACTATTGTCTGCTGAAGAGGAGCAGAGTAAAAGTCCCCTCTACTAACTACACTACTGTCTGCTGAAGAGGAGCAGAGTAAAAGTCCCCTCTACTAACTCCACTATTGTCTGCTGAAGAGGAGCAGAGTAAAAGTCCCCTCTACTAACTCCACTATTGTCTACTGAAGAGGAGCAGAGTAAAAGTCCCCTCTACTAACTCCACTATTGTCTGCTGAAGAGGGGCAGAGTAAAAGTCCCCTCTACTAACTCCACTACTGTCTGCTGAAGAGGAGCAGAGTAAAGGTCCCCTCTACTAACTCCACTATTGTCTGCTGAAGAGGAGCAGAGTAAAAGTCCTCTCTACTAACTCCACTATTGTCTGCTGAAGAGGAGCAGAGTAAAAGTCCCCTCTACTAACTCCACTATTGTCTGCTGAAGAGGAGCAGAGTAAAAGTCCCCTCTACTAACTCCACTATTGTCTGCTGAAGAGGAGCAGAGTAAAAGTCCCCTCTACTAACTCCACTATTGTCTGCTGAAGAGGAGCAGAGTAAAAGTCCCCTCTACTAACTCCACTATTGTCTGCTGAAGAGGAGCAGAGTAAAAGTCCCCTACTAACTCCACTATTGTCTGCTGAAGAGGAGCAGAGTAAAAGTCCCCTCTACTAACTCCACTATTGTCTGCTGAAGAGGAGCAGAGTAAAAGTCCCCTCTACTAACTCCACTATTGTCTGCTGAAGAGGAGCAGAGTAAAAGTCCCCTCTACTAACTCCACTATTGTCTGCTGAAGAGGAGCAGAGTAAAAGTCCCCTCTACTAACTCCACTATTGTCTGCTGAAGAGGAGCAGAGTAAAAGTCCCCTCTACTAACTCCACTATTGTCTGCTGAAGAGGGGCAGAGTAAAAGTCCCCTACTAACTCCACTATTGTCTGCTGAAGAGGAGCAGAGTAAAAGTCCCCTCTACTAACTCCACTACTGTCTGCTGAAGAGGAGCAGAGTGAAAGTCCCCTACTAACTCCACTATTGTCTGCTGAAGAGGAGCAGAGTAAAAGTCCCCTCTACTAACTCCACTATTGTCTGCTGAAGAGGAGCAGAGTAAAAGTCCCCTCTACTAATTCCACTATTGTCTGCTGAAGAGGAGCAGAGTAAAAGTCCCCTCTACTAACTCCACTATTGTCTGCTGAAGAGGAGCAGAGTAAAAGTCCCCTCTACTAACTACACTACTGTCTGCTGAAGAGGAGCAGAGTAAAAGTCCCCTCTACTAACTCCACTATTGTCTGCTGAAGAGGAGCAGAGTAAAAGTCCCCTCTACTAACTCCACTATTGTCTACTGAAGAGGAGCAGAGTAAAAGTCCCCTCTACTAACTCCACTATTGTCTGCTGAAGAGGAGCAGAGTAAAAGTCCCCTCTACTAACTCCACTACTGTCTGCTGAAGAGGAGCAGAGTAAAGGTCCCCTCTACTAACTCCACTATTGTCTGCTGAAGAGGAGCAGAGTAAAAGTCCTCTCTACTAACTCCACTATTGTCTGCTGAAGAGGAGCAGAGTAAAAGTCCCCTCTACTAACTCCACTATTGTCTGCTGAAGAGGAGCAGAGTAAAAGTCCCCTCTACTAACTCCACTATTGTCTGCTGAAGAGGAGCAGAGTAAAAGTCCCCTCTACTAACTCCACTATTGTCTGCTGAAGAGGAGCAGAGTAAAAGTCCCCTCTACTAACTCCACTATTGTCTGCTGAAGAGGAGCAGAGTAAAAGTCCCCTACTAACTCCACTATTGTCTGCTGAAGAGGAGCAGAGTAAAAGTCCCCTCTACTAACTCCACTACTGTCTGCTGAAGAGGAGCAGAGTAAAAGTCCCCTACTAACTCCACTATGGTCTGCTGAAGAGGAGCAGAGTGAAAGTCCCCTACTAACTCCACTATTGTCTGCTGAAGAGGAGCAGAGTAAAAGTCCCCTCTACTAACTCCACTATTGTCTGCTGAAGAGGAGCAGAGTGAAAGTCCCCTACTAACTCCACTATTGTCTGCTGAAGAGGAGCAGAGTAAAAGTCCCCTACTAACTCCAATATTGTCTGCTGAAGAGGAGCAGAGTAAAAGTCCCCTCTACTAACTCCACTACTGTCTGCTGAAGAGGAGCAGAGTGAAAGTCCCCTACTAACTCCACTATGGTCTGCTGAAGAGGAGCAGAGTGAAAGTCCCCTACTAACTCCACTATTGTCTGCTGAAGAGGAGCAGAGTAAAAGTCCCCTCTACTAACTCCACTATTGGCTGCTGAAGAGGAGCAGAGTGAAAGTCCCCTACTAACTCCACTATGGTCTGCTGAAGAGGAGCAGAGTGAAAGTCCCCTACTAACTCCACTATTGTCTGCTGAAGAGGAGCAGAGTGAAAGTCCCCTACTAACTCCACTATTGTCTGCTGAAGAGGAGCAGAGTGAAAGTCCCCTACTAACTCCACTATTGTCTGCTGAAGAGGAGCAGAGTAAAAGTCCCCTCTACTAACTCCACTATTGTCTGCTGAAGAGGAGCAGAGTAAAAGTCCCCTCTACTAACTCCACTATTGTCTGCTGAAGAGGAGCAGAGTAAAAGTCCCCTCTACTAACTCCACTATTGTCTGCTGAAGAGGAGCAGAGTAAAAGTCCCCTCTACTAACTCCACTATTGTCTGCTGAAGAGGAGCAGAGTAAAAGTCCCCTCTACTAACTCCACTATTGTCTGCTGAAGAGGAGCAGAGTAAAAGTCCCCTACTAACTCCACTATTGTCTGCTGAAGAGGAGCAGAGTAAAAGTCCCCTACTAACTCCACTACTCCTCAACCCTGCTGTTGTCTGCCTTGGGGCACAGAGAGGGAGCCGCCACTGCCAATGTTTACACAGTGATGTAGAGAGAGGTGGGAGGATGAGGAAAGAGGGGAGCATCTTCACAGGGACAAGATACTCCGGGGGGATGAAACGATTTCAGAAGTGTGTGTAACGAGAGAGAGGGCAAGTGTGTGTGTGTGTGTGTGTGTGTGTGTGTGTGTGTGTGTGTGTGTGTGCACGCTGTGTGTCTATATCAGATGGATGTGTGTGTGTGTGTGTGTGTGTGTGTGTGTGTGTGTGTGTGTGTGTGTGTGTGTGTGTGTGTGTGTGTGTGTGTGTGTGTGTGTGTGTGTGTGTGTGTGTGTGTGTGTGTGTGTGTGTGTGTGTGTGTGTGTGTGTGTGTGTGTGTGTATCAGATGGATGTGTCTGTGTGTGACAGTATGTTCATGTAAGAGATTCTGAGTGTGTACAGGCCAAGTATTCTAGTGTGTGTTTGTCTGGTTGTGTATGTGTGTGTTTTGTTTGTGTTTGTTCCAGTGTGTGTTGCACGGGGGTGATTAAAGAGGATTGGGTCTAGTCCTGGGGGTCTCTGGGGGACTCTCTGCTCTCTCTCTCTCTCAGCAGGCTGCCAACAGCAGCACTTTTAATAAGAGACTTGTTTAATCCCTGTGTGCCCCCCTTCCCTTTCCATTCCCTTCTTTCCCACCTACCAACCTTGAAAATCTCCTTTCCATTGTGTGTTTGTGTGTGTGTTTGTGTGCTTCTTCCAGTGAGTGTGTGTCCTCCCACAGCCTCTGTTCAGATCAACACACTCCAAACACACTAACAGCAGGAGTCTGTCTTCTCCCCTTTGACTAATACTATTTACACTAGAGCAGTAGACACAGGCAGAGCAGTAGACACAGGCAGAGCAGTAGACACAGACAGAGCAGTAGACACAGACAGAGCAGTAGACACAGGCAGAGCAGTAGACGCAGACAGAGCAGTAGACGCAGACAGAGCAGTAGACACAGCCAGAGCAGTAGACGCAGGCAGAGCAGTAGACGCAGGCAGAGCAGTAGACACAGCCAGAGCAGTAGACACAGCCAGAGCAGTAGACACAGCCAGAGCAGTAGACACAGGCAGAGCAGTAGACACAGGCAGAGCAGTAGACACAGACAGAGCAGTAGACACAGACAGAGCAGTAGACGCAGACAGAGCAGTAGACGCAGACAGAGCAGTAGACGCAGGCAGAGCAGTAGACGCAGCCAGAGCAGTAGACACAGGCAGAGCAGTAGACACAGGCAGAGCAGTAGACACAGCCAGAGCAGTAGACACAGCCAGAGCAGTAGACACAGGCAGAGCAGTAGACACAGGCAGAGCAGTAGACACAGACAGAGCAGTAGACACAGACAGAGCAGTAGACACAGACAGTATATTATAGTGACTAATGTTCTCCACAGGGCTCTTTATTATCAGAGTTCAGCTCTATGTATGGAAATAAGCTTCCTCTCCATCTATGCTTTGTAAAAACAATTTGGGTTATATTAATGTGTATTATCTCTTTGTGAACCAGCATGGCACTGCTTGAACAAGACAGCTATGAGAACAATATAAATATGCAAACATACAGGACTTTAATGTTGGGCAGAAACAACGACAGTTCAATCTGTTGTTGCAGAAATCCAAGGATAGTTGTTGATCATGTACACCGATGCATCTTCATGAACCCTTCCCAACAGCGCTATAGCAACACGCTTTACAACAACTACAAGTCTCCAGTCAGCTATCTAACATTTTACATTCACAGTACGCTAACATTTTAACCCTCCACTAACTCTGCTATCTAACATTTTAACCCTCCACTAACTCTGCTATCTAACATTTTAACTGAGCTTTAACCTTTACATTTTGCCTGTAATTTAACGTATCATTCCCAGCATGCAGCGTTTTCAGTATGCCTCAGCCTTTTATTTTTCTCATCCTCCTTCTGCAACATCAATTAACCCCCATTTTCCACGCACATAGAGCCAATAGGACAGGCTGACCTTTCCCGGAGAAATTGAAATGTGCTTTACATTTATCAACTTAATTAGGTTCACAAGCTGCCGCACGCTACCCTTGATTACACTGTAATTCAATAAGAAAAACATTATTTCAAATGCAAATAGAGGAAAATAATAAAAAGCCCTTCTGCTGGGACTTGCCATTTTCAGTTAGGGACATTTCAAATGAAAATGTATGACAATGGAGCAACTATGAGGACACTGGTGATGGTAGCGGCCATTTTGGCCCGCTGTCAGGTTCGGTTTCAAGGTAAAAGACACATAGTGCTTCTGCTGTCATGTCATACTAACTTCACCCTGTCGCTCACAGAGATACCACAGCCCGGGAAGCAGATCGGGAAATGTAAGTGAAGCCATGGCTGTTGTTAACGCTAGTCTCTTCCACTTCAAACACGTGCTTCTCTCCCATCGATCCGTAATACTCACATAACTATAGGTTTCCTTGTAAGATGTGTTGTAGGTTCAAATTCAGCTGTTTAACTGCTGCTTCAATAATGTGATGGCGTCAGAATAAGCCTAAAGAAGACGTCATCACCACCACCCTGTGTGCCCACACACACACACACCTTGGAGGAGGAAGTGTCACACTCCTGGCAGATCCAGCCGTATCCTGTCTGCTTGGGAGACTTCTTCAGGGGAGGGTCCAGACAGCTAAAGTGGTAGCACAGACAACACTCATCACACCTACAGGAGAGAGAAGAGGTGGGGCAGGTGTTACATACAGTGGAACACACACACACACACACACACACACACACACACACACACACACACACACACACACACACACACACACACACACACACACACACACACACACACACACACACACACACACACACACACACACACACACACACACACACACACACACACAAAACCATCCTGTGGCGGACTGCACTAGCATCGAATAGTTCACGCGATATGCAACTTTTCAGGGAAGTCAGGAACCAATACACGCAGTCAGTCAGGAAAGCAAAGGCCAGCTTTTTCAAACAGAAATTTGCATCCTGTAGCTCTAACTCCAAAAGGTTTTGGGACACTGTAAAGTCCATGGAGAATAAGAGCACCTCCTCCCAGCTGCCCACTGCACTGAGGCTAGGTAACACTGTCACCACCGATAAATCCACGAAAATCGAGAATTTCAATAAGCCTTTCTCCACGGCTGGCCATGCTTTCCTCCTGGCTATCCCAACCCCGGCCAACAGCTCCGCACCCCCCACAGCAACTTGCCCAAGCCTCCCCCATTTCTCCTTCACCCAAATCCAGATAGCTAATGTTCTGAAAGAGCTGCAAAACTTGGACACGTACAAATCAGCTGGGCTTGAAAACCTGGACCCTCTCTTTCTAAAATGATCCGCTGCCATTGTTGCAACCCTTATTACCAGTCTGTTCAACCTCTCTTTCATATCGTCCGAGATCCCTAAAGACTGGAAAGCTGCCACGGTCATCCCCCTCTTCAAAGGGGTGACACTCTAGACAACAGGTGTCAAACTCATTCCACGGGGGGCCGAGTGTCTGCGGGTTTTCGCTCCTCCCTTGTACTTGATTGATGAATTAACATCACTAATTAGTTAGGAACTCCCCACACCTGGTTGTCTAGGGCTTTATTGAAAGGAAAAACCAAAAACCTGCAGACACTAGGCCCTCCGTGGAATGAGTTTGACACCCCTGCTCTAGACCCAAACTGTTATAGACCTATATCCATCCTGCCCTGCCTTTCTAAAGTCTTCGAAAGCTAAGTGAACAAACAGATTTCGACCATTTTGAATCACACTGTACCTTCTCCGCTATGCAATCCGGTTTCCGAGCTGGTCACGGGTGCACCTCAGCCATGCTCAAGGTACTAAACAATATCATAACCGCCATTGATAAAATACAGTACTGTGCAGCCGTCTTCATCGACCTGGCCAAGGCATTCGACTCTGTCAATCACTGTATTCTTATCGGCAGACTCAATAGCCTTGGTTTCTCAAATGACTGCCTCGCCTGGTTCACCAACTACTTCTCAGACAGAGTTCAGTGTGTCAAATCAGAGGGCCTGTTGTCCGGACCTCTGGCAGTCTCTATGGGGGTACCACAGGGTTCAATTCTTGGCCAGACTCTTTTCTCTGTATATATCAACGATGTCGCTCTTGCTGCTGGTGATTCTTTGATCCACCTCTACGCAGACGACACCATTCTGTATACATCTGGCCCTTCTTTGGACACTGTGTTAACTAACCTCCAAACGAGCTTCAATTCCATACAACACTCCTTCCGTGGCCTCCAACTGCTCTTAAACGCTAGTAAAACCAAATGCATGCTTTTCAACCGTTCGCTGCCCGCACCCGCCCGACTACCATCACTACTCTGGACGGTTCTGACTTAGTATATGTGGGCAACTACAAATACTTAGGTGTCTGGCTAGACTGTAAACTCTCCTTCCAGACTCATATTAAACATCTCCAATACAAAATTAAATCTAGAATCGTCTTCCTATTTCACAACAAAGCCTCCTTCACTCATGCCACCAAACATACTCTCGTAAAACTGACTATCCTACCGATCCTCGACTTTGGCGATGTCATTTACAAAATAGCCTCCAATACTCTACTCAGCAAACTGGATGCAGTCTATCACAGTGCCATCCGTTTTGTCACCAAAGCCCCATATACCACCCACCACTGCAACCTGTATGCTCTAGTCGCCAGACTCACTGGCTCCAGGTCATCTATAAGTCTATGCTAGGTAAAGCTCCACCTTATCTCAGCTCACTGGTCACGATAAAAACACCCACCCGTAGTACGCACTCCAGCAGGTATATCTCACTGGTCATCCCCAAAGCCAACACCTCCTTTGGCCGACTTTCCTTCCAGTTCTCTGCTGCCAATGACTGAAACGAATTACAAAAATCGCTGAAGCTGGAGACTTATATTTCCCTCACTTACTTTAAACATCAGCTATCTGAGCAGCTAACCGATCGCTGCAGCTGTACATAGCCCATCTGTAAATAGCCCATCCAATCTACCTACCTCATCCCCATATTGTTTTATTTACTTTTCTGCTCTTTTGCACACCAGTATTTCTACTTGCACATCATCATCTGCACATCTATCACTCCAGTGTTAATTTGCTAAATTGTAATTACTTTGCTACTATGGCCTTACCTCCTCACGCCATTTGCACACACTGTAAATAGACTTTCTTTTTTCTCTATTGTGTTATGGTTTGTTTGTTTATTCCATGTGTAACTCTGTTGTTGTTTGTGTCGCACTGCTTTGCTTTATTCTTGGCCAGGTCGCAGTTGTAAATGAGAACTTGTTCTCAACTAGCCTACCTGGTTAAATAAAGTTTTTTTTATTTTTTTATTTTTTTAATAGCAATGAGTTAAGGTCAGTGTCAGAACTGGTAATTAACAATAAACTGGTCTTAAATACCTCTAAAACCAAAAGCATTGCATTTAGTTCAAAGCATTCTCGTAGACCTAAACCTCTACTGGAGATGTATGTAAAGGGTGTGACCATTGAACAAGTTGAAGCAGCTGAACTCCCAGGAGGAACATTGGATGGTCAGTTGTCCTGGTCAAGCCATATTGACAAAACTGTTGTGAAGATGGGGAAGGGCATGTCTGCTTTGTTTTTGACACAAGAATCAACTGTACTAGATATTCAGGCTCTGATCGTTTCCCATCTTGATTACTGTCTGGTGATATAGTCAGGTGCAGTAAAGAAAGACCTAGCAAAGCTGCAGCTGACTCAAAACAAAGCAGCATGCCTTTAACCGCACAGACAGTACTAACATCAACAACATGCATCATAGTCTTTCATGGTTGAGGAGAAATTGTCTACTTCTCTTCTAAAGAAACATTTGTGTGTTAAATGCCTAACCACTTGTATAATCTATTTGCATACACTTCAAACAAACATCCATACCCCACCAGACAGGCCACTATGGGTTTCTTCACGGTATCCAAACCAAAAACAGATGTAATGTGTCGCTCAGATCTGTACAGAGCCATGTCATCATGGAATGCTCTGCCACCAGAGGTTACAAAGGCAAAAAGCAAGGTCAGCAAAAAGCAAGATCTTCAAGGTCCTCAAGATCTACTTTAATGTAGATATGAATAGTGTGTATAGTATTTATATTTTTCTCTTTGTTTCCAATATATAACTCTTATTTGAATTGAATGTAATATCTTATGTTGTTCTTGTCTATAACTGTTCTGTACTTTGTCATGTATTTGTACGTTTTGTGTGGACCCCAGGAAGAGTAGCTGCTGCATGTGCAGTAGCTAATGGGGATCCTGATAAACTAAACACACACACTAAGAATGACAGATCATGACAGAGCAGGTAGTTGTCAGGGATTAGATGATTATGAAATCAAACCACACTGTTACTACTCCTTCCCTTGACCTTACACACGTGTCATACTATGAGCATAGCTTTTTGTATAGTTTGGCTAGCCAGACAGCTTTATCATTACACACGCCAGTTAACCTTCCTACCATGGTGTCCTTGGGTGAGGCAACGGGGTTTTGCAACCTTACAGTACAAGCAGTAAAAAATGTAATATGAATATCGACTATCACACACATCAATATGGTTTTGTGTGTGTGTGTGGTGTGTGCAGGAGCGTGCGTGTGCGCGGGTGTGTACCTGAGGGAGTTTTTCTGTGTTGGAAACAGAATGAGACTACTAAAACTCAATTTAGCATTCATGAGATTCCATTGGTTGAGCCTGAATGCCCTTCAGTCCATCCATCCTTCTCTCCCTCCTCTCCTTCCAGTCCATGATCAACTAATTATGTCCTAATCAACGTGGGAGATTCAGATCGTTCAATGAAAATCTGAACAACCAGATACCAGCCCAGGGAGATCAATCTGTTCATTCGCTCTTTTCATCTCTATTACGGGAGGGGAAGAGGAGAGGGGGGGGGGGGAGAGAGAGGAGGGGGGAGAGGGACATGGGGAAGGTGAACCACATAGGATGCAGATCGATTTCTGTGCAAATGTCTCATGGATATCTATGCATGATTTAGGCTACCTGAAAGTCCAATAGACATGACTGTACTTGTCTAGGATAGAGAGACTGTAACACAACAACATATGGAAACATAGCCAGACGTGTATTTAAGTCCCAGTGAAGTTGTGATGACAACTGGTGAAGTTCCGGAGGGTTGAACCCAGCACCTCCTGTCAGAGGAGCCCTTTTCACAGCAACAACTACCAGGAACCGCTATTCTAATTAAAGAACCTATTATGAATAAAGGCCTTAGTCTACTTCACAGACTAATGAGGAAGTAACCCAACCATATGAACATCTCCCCTTGACCCCGTCACACAGGACTGTAGGTGACTGTTGTAAGTGTTGTTATCACAACACATATCGCCACAGCACAGCCACTGTGTTTCTTGAACACATACAGTGGCCTATCTATTCCAGACAGGCAAGGCTATTTCCATTCCCACTATTCCCACAGGATCAACCACCACTGGGGATCGTTCTAAAGCCTCCCAGCATAATCTATCTGTTCCCATTCTCCGTCAATATACTGAGCAGGGGTTTATTGTAAAATCTATGGGTGTTCAGTCACCGCTCCTACAAAGTAATTCTGCTTCATGTAGTCGAACCAGAAGGAAATAGAGAAGGCAACTGTCCCATGTTGATGTGAATATCTGAATGTACACAGTATGACAGAAAACGCTACTGCCAATAACGCAAAGACGCAACGTCTGTTGAAAGACTGCATGCTGTAGTGTGCAAAAAGCAAGTATTGATTAATAAAGTCTACCAACTGTCCTGTGTGGGAAGTCATAGTACAACCAATAAGATACTAGTGCAGCAGCCATACCATGAACGCTGATAACTAAAAGGTAAGGCATCTAAAATCCCTGTGCCTTCACTGATACAGACAGAAAATAAAAAATACATTACGACTAGAAGATAAAATGTAAAACCTCCAACTCCAACACCGCTTCCCGGAAAGCGTAGCCAGAGGACGTCTTTTTGCTACCATGGTGTTCACCTCAAGTAAAATAGGTTATCTATCTTTCATAACCCTGAGGTATTAAACATTAAAACAACTGTGTCCATATATCAATGTGAATTCATTCCATGGCAGGCACATATTTTACATACTACAGTAGTTGTGTCTGTATTCGTCTATTGCCTCTCCTCTGTCCCTATCTCCTCCATATATTCACTGTGACAGGGCAATGTAGAAACGTGTTGCCGTCGGCAGCAGACTGTCAGCTCAGAACTGCCTCTCTTACATGATCTGCAGTTAAAGGATACACCATCAGAAGAAACCGGTAACCACTGCTTTGTTCACATCCTATTAAACCTATTCAAATCGGTAGTGGAATAGCTAATTGGTGTTAAAGTCCGTCCAGTTCATCATCCTCTTTAACTAATGAAGTGTAAATCATTTAGTTTAGGGTCTGGAATTAAGTACATTAACATAATATGAGAGAGTGTGACTGGTGATTGGGAATAGGGAATATGCAGTAGGGTTGGTTTTAGGGTTGAGAATGGGGTGTGGAT
The DNA here is from genome assembly GCF_045679555.1 of Salvelinus alpinus. Lineage (NCBI taxonomy): Eukaryota > Metazoa > Chordata > Actinopteri > Salmoniformes > Salmonidae > Salvelinus > Salvelinus alpinus. The sequence goes on from NC_092111.1 coordinate 21,924,121, forward strand.
GACATGTCTTCTATTTGCTGGTTTCCTAGAGCTGGTTTCCTGGACTTATTCCATGTTTTTAGTCCGGGACCAAGCATATTATGTGTCAGCCCCTAAACCTGTTAGATTGACTAAAATCAGAGTAACAATTTAATTCATAGATAATTGGTATCTTACTAAGTCAGTGTTTCCCAACCCTGGTCCTCCAGTACCCCCAACATTACACATTTTTGTTGTAGCCCTGGACAAAAACAACTGATTGAGGGCTTGATGATTAGTTGACGAGATGAATCAGGTTAGCGTGTCCAGGGTTACAATAAAAACGGTGTACTGTTGAGGGTACTGGAGGACCATGGTTGGGAAACACCGTACTAAGTTGTAGAAGCAGAGACAAACAGCTGGTGCACATCAGCAGGGAACCTGCAGAGGCAGGTGGTCCACACACACACGGACACAGAGACACACACCACACCACACCCACACTAGATGGGCTGAGCAGGCATATCTGTCTAGGAAACAAGGGGGAATTTAAAGCACCCTCTGGCCTCATCAGTGAAAAGAAGACAAATGACCACAAGTGTGTCTGCGGTGCTAATAAGTTATCCTCCTATTGTGGCACACAATCACCAATTGATTAACCATGAATCTCCTCTACAGGGCCAAGAGAGGAGGGGGTAGACTCCTCTGCCGGAGACATGCACACACACGCACGTGCACACACACACAAAAAACACACTTGAAACACCTACCAAAACTTTTATTAGGCGAGTGTGTGTGTGTTTATTTGTGTGTGTGTGCACACGACACTTAGCCCTGTTTACTTATTTTAATTACTTGACCTTAAAACCTCTTAAATGTAACATCCCCATATTTGGGGACCTTATTTGATATTTTACAATTCAATTCAGTCTGGTATGAGAACGGTAGTCCCTATCTACAAAAGCAGGGTGTGTACGGAAAGCTGAGTATTCTGGCTTTTGATCTGTGCCTTCTTTGGTGTGACTTACTACCATATATGGGCATGCAGATGTATACGGTCAGGCCGAGCCCATGACCTCATTTCAAGATGGTTGCTACCTACATTCTGATTATTTTGTTTATGCTTCACAACGCTAAACACGAAATACGTCTAGACACACCAAAAGCCGGGACTCCACAGATCATGAGGATGTCTTATTTGTCTGCCTGTGACCTACCGTTATTGACCACCAGCCCTGAGAGTCAACATTTTTATTTTACACAACGTTTTCACCAAACAGCAAACATCTTACAAGCTTATAAGCTTCAATTCGGTCTGTGTTTGAGCTATAGCTACATGGAGGATATTACATTAATCCTTAGGTTGGTAAGAACAAATCTAGCCTATTGTCAATGTTATCTGATGATGTATGACTTAATGGCAACATCGAATTGACACCGAGTGACTATATCTTTGCGCACTTGGATATCCCCTGTATGTCCCCCAACACCACCATGTTTGAGAGAGGTTGGTGTTGTAGAAATGTAGCTTTTATAGTGAACAATAACTTTTAGGCACATCAAGTGTTCAAAAACAGTGCAATTACCACATTTGGACAATTTGGAGAGGTTGAAAGGATACTTGAATGTACCCTGGATACCCCATAACACCACCACAATGTTTGAGTGAGGTTGATATGGTAGAAATTGTGTCTTTATACTGAACAAATAGCATTTAGGGATTGCAAATATGTAATAGCACTGTAATTATCTAATTTACAGTCATATGCCACTTTGGAGGGGTTCACATATATACATCAATCACATTTTTTCCCTGATATTGTTCACATATTGTGGAAGCCAAATGATGTGTTTCCAACTCTAGGCATCAATAATTCACTTCTAGCTTGTCAATGAAAGACTATTTCAAAATAAATAAATAAAAAACGGTTATTTTGTGTGTGCTTGATCTTGTGTATTCTGAACTATGTAACTCCTATCTTCTGATCATTTCCTCATAATCTCCCAGATGTCTTCTTTCCAAATATACCAAGTTTTGACATGTAATCACACATGAATAACAGTTACTTTTGGGTATGTATATTTAGGCGGAAATCTACATTTTGCCATTACATCTGTTTTAATGAACCTATCGTGTTGTGTATCTCGGTGAGCATCTTTGAATTAAAACACTGCTCATGATGCTGACCCAGCCGCCCAGCTGCTGGTTGATGAGTAGATGATTATTAGTTCATTGAAATTCAAAATGACGAGTCCTGCATTTTCCAATAAGTTCAAGAGGAAGAAACATTTCCTTTCTGTTCTTCTGGATCGCCATCCGTTTTCCACTTCTTTCAATTTCAGTCAGAATCTTTTATCGAATGCATTTATATTTAGGAGTATTTCTTTAACATTGTACAACACACAAACATTCTGATATTTTCACAATTTGTACATTATAAAGTGCCTTCAGAAAGTATTCACACCCCTTGACTTTTTCCAAATTTTATTGTGTTAGTGGGATTAAAGTGGATTTGTAAATTTTTTTGTCAACGACTTACACAAAATACTCTAATATCAAAGTGGAAGAAATTTTTTATTTTTTATTTTTTATTAATGGAAAATAAAACGGTAATATATCTTGATTAGATAAGTATTCAACCCCCTGAGTCAATACATGTTAGAATCCCCTTTGGCAGCAATTACAGCTGTGAGTCTTTCTGGGTAAATCTCTAAGAGCTTTGCACTCCTGGATTGTGCAATATTTGCAAATTATTCTTTAAAAAATTCTTCAAGCTCTGTCAAGGTGGTTTTTGATCATTGCTAGACAGATATTTTCAAGTCTTGCCATAGATTTTCAAGCCAAAACTAACTAGGCCACACAGGAACATTCCATTTTGTCTGATAAGCAACTCCAGTGTATATTTGGCTGTGTTTTAGGTAACTGTCTTTCTGACAGGTGAATGTCTCCTAGTGTCTGTTGGAAAGCAGACTGAACCAAGTTTCCTCTAGGATTTTGACTCTGCTTAGCTCTATTCCTTTTCTTTTTATCCTAAATGAAACTCATACCCATAACATGATGCAGCCACCAATATGCTTGAAAATATGAACAGTAGGACTCAGTGATATGTTGGCTTTGCCGTATTTGCAGTATTACTTTAGTGCCTTATTGCAAAAAGGATGCATGCTTTGGAATATTTGTATTATGTACAGGTTTCCTTATTTTCACTCTGTCATTTATGTTAGTATTGTGGAGTAACTACAATGTTGTTGATCCATCCTCAGTTTTCTCCTATGACAACAGTTAAACTCTAACAGTTAATTTCTTTTGGGGGAATTTTACTCCCCCCTTCTCCCCAATTTCGTGATATCTAATTGGTAGTTACGATCCTGTCTCATCTCTGAAACTCTCCAACGGGCTCGGGAAAGGTGAAGGTCAAGTAATGCGTCCTCCCAAACATGACCCGCCAAGACGTGCTGCTGCTTAACACCTGCTCACTTAACCCGGAAGCCACCCGCACTAATGTGTCGGAGGAAACACTGTCCAACTGACGACTGAAGTCAGCTTGCAAGCACCCGGCCCACCACAAGGAGTCGCTAGAGCACGATGTGACTAGGAAAGCCTCCCTGGCCAAACCCTCCCCTAACCCGGACGACGCTGGGTCAATTGTGTATTGCCCTATGGGACTCCCGGTCACTGCCAGCTGTGACACAGCCTGGGATTGAACCCCAGGCTGTAGTGACCGCTACGCTACTCGGGAGGCAACTCTGTAACTGTTTTAGTCACCATTGGCCTTATGGAAATCCCTGAGCGTTTTCCTTACTCTCCGGTAACTGAGTTAGGAAGGACGCCTGTATCTTTGTAGTGACTGGGTGTATTGATATAAGTGTTATTTTTACCCATCTACCAATTGGTGCCCTTCTTTGTGAGGCATTGGAAAACCTCCCTGGTCTTTGTGGTTGAATCGGTTCTTGAAATTCACTGCTCGACTGAAGGACCTTACAGATAATTGTATGTATGTTGTACAAAGATGGGGTAGTCATTTAAAAATAATGTTAACACTTTTATTGCACTTATGTGACTTGTTAAGCACATGTTTACTACTGAACTTATTTAGGCTTGCCATAACAAAAGGGTTGAATACTTATTGACAATACGTTTTAGCTTTACATTTTTTAGTATTGTACTATCAGTGACACAAAATCTAAATGTCATCCATTTTAAATTCAGACTAACAACAAAATGTGGAAAAAGTCAAGGGGTGTGAATACTTTCTGAAGACAATGACAACAGGTACTGTATGACAATAGTTATCTATGGTGTCCCTCAAGGATCTGTTTTAGGCCCACTACTCCTTCATTGTATATGCTACCACTTGTTTTCCACTTCTTCCTCACTGAGCTTATATACATTATCAGTGGCGCAGGCCACTCCTTGGCTAGCTGGTCTGAGAGTTAGGTGATGCAGTAGCCCCACCATCCTCTTCACGTACTGTGTCCGTCGTACGTGGTCACTCAACCTCTATCAGCGCTGAACACTGCCCTTATAGACCTCGCCACAGCAAGGTCCTTGATGTTATCAAACCAATTTGTCTCCGCTTTAATCATTGGGAAAATGTAGACGCTCGCTCGTACCCCCCTTCTCCATCCCTCCCTCCTCAACTCTCATCTGGAAGGAGACAGAATCCAATCACTCAAAAGTGCAGTTATTGATTGATGTAATCTTATTGGGCATGAGGTAGGCGATTGATTGGTTTTGTCTGCTACACATGTTGCTCTCGGCGGGCGACTAATATCCCCTTTCATCTGCTGTTTAATCTCTGACAGGAGTTCTTAGTGGCCCTCCTCTCTGCCACATTCTCCCCTGTACCCTTTCTCTCTTTTCCTTTCCCCATTCCCCTCTCTCCATCTCCCTCTCTCCGTCTCCCTCTCAGTGGGATGACAAGCAGGTGGCTTAGCCGTGGTTTGATCTGCTCTCATCACAGGTCTCACAACTTCACATTACATTTCCCCTCTTCAAAGGGTGTGCTCTGGAGTGTGTGGCCTCTATAGGGGTCCTCCTAGACTTGTTCCCTTGTTTCTCCTCCCCACAGGCAATCACAGCCGATGCCTCACACACAACTCAATGAAATCAAAGGGCATTTTAGAGATTATACAGTTATGAAACAAAGTAAGAAAAAGGATTCACAGGGTTTAAAGTTAGAAGGATGTGTTTAAACCAGAAGGCAGTACATGGGCTAGCGTGAAGATGTAGCCTAGATCAATGTTCATTTCAATAAATCATCAGTTTTTTACCATAGATACATTGGGAGGGAGTCAGATCCGATTGATTCCCGAGGTACTTAAGCCAAGTGAGTTATAATTGGATATTAAAAGGAATCAGAGCAATTAGAGTTGTTTAATCACAATGAGATCAGCATGAAACTGATGGCAACTTTTCATCAGTACTACTGCTTTGAGCATCTGCAAACCCTAACTCAATTGAGGTAAGACCATTGGATTAGACAACAAGGTTGGAGCTGGGATCCAAGATGTAAGTATTTAATCTACAGTATATGTAAATGTACACACATACATGGTCATAAGAAGATTTGAGAAAAAAATAATACACTTACAGTACATACATGTAGAGGTTCTGCTCTGGGGAGAGTGATACTAGTGGTTTGATACTAGTGGTTGTGGCACAGCTGCTGGACAACCAAAGTGCAACATAACATGTGCTGTAGTGTAAATCAGATAGATGAAAAACACTTCAATGAGTCAAGTCAAGAAAATATACATTTTCTACATGTTTGTTAGTGGTGAATAAATGTTGTTTACTTGCTTGGGGATTAATCCTCATGCAGTACTTTGATTAGCCTCTTTGTAGATGAACTAAGTGGAAAACAACGCAGCGTCGGTTGGCCTTGAATAACACACTGCAAGATGATCATCATCAACACATTGTCATCATCACAACCATCACCATTGTCAAACACATTGACAAAGTCATCCTTTGGTTAAAAGAATGTCAAACAGGCAACAAATAACCCCATGAACACATCAAATCCGGGCCGGGGATCCTTCGATATGGGATTTCTTTACATGTCTTTGTTGCACCACATGCAAAGAGAAAGAGTCGTCCATTTATGGAACCGGGCCAGCACAGGCCTTGCGGTGTGGCGCCTTGGGAGTGTCCGAAACAACGGTGGTGAATTTATCACACAAGGGCAGTGCAATTACATGGAGGGTGTTCACGTGACGGGAGATCAATACGCCACAAAGCACTCAGCCATTGACTCCCGCATCCCGCCCCGTGACAAAGTAGTTCTGTGAATTTTCTCTATAGAAATGGTGGGAGCGGATTATGGGAATTCTCCTATAGCCTCCCACTTTTTGATTTAGTGTCGGGCGGTAGAACGGTACTGAGACATTATTAAAGATGCATTGTTTTACAAGGTGGGCAAGAGAGAGGTAATGAATGGGGAGAGACAGAGAATGAAAGAGAGAAAGAGAGACCATTGCAAGGCATTTACAAGCTCATTAGGACAACTCACTCACTAGAACATAGGATACTGTAGCATAGTACTAGAACATAGGATACTATAGCATAGTACTAGAACATATGATACTATAGCATAGTACAGGAACATATGATACTATAGCATAGTACTAGACCATAGGATACTGTAGCATAGTACAGGAACATATGATACTATAGCATAGTACTAGAACATAGGATACTGTAGCATAGTACTAGAACATATGATACTATAGCATAGTACAGGAACATATGATACTATAGCATAGTACTAGAACATAGGATACTGTAGCATAGTACTAGAACATAGGATACTATAGCATAGTACTAGAACATAGGATACTATAGCATAGTACTAGAACATAGGATACTGTGGCATAGTACTAGAACATAGGATACTGTGGCATAGTACAGGAAAATAGGATACTGTGGCATAGTACAGGAACATAGAATACTATGGCATAGTACTAGAACATAGGATACTATAGCATAGTACAGGAACATAGGATACTGTAGCATAGTACTAGAACATAGGATACTATAGCATAGTACTAGAACATAGGATACTATAGCATAGTACTAGAACATAGGATACTATAGCATAAAACAGGAACATAGGATACTGTAGCATAGTACTAGAACATAGGATACTATAGCATAGTACTAGAACATAGGATACTACAGCATAGTACTAGAACATAGGATACTATAGCATAGTACTAGAACATAGGATACTATAGCATAGTACTAGAACATAGGATACTATAGCATAGTACTAGAACATAGGATACTATAGCATAGTACTAGAACATAGGATACTATAGCATAGTACTAGAACATAGGATACTGTAGCATAGTACTAGAACATAGGATACTATAGCATAGTACTAGAACATAGGATACTATAGCATAGAACTAGAACATAGGATACTATAGCATAGTACTAGAACATAGGATACTATAGCATAGTACTAGAACATAGGATACTATAGCATAGTACTAGAACATAGGATACTGTAGCATAGTACTAGAACATAGGATACTATAGCATAGTACTAGAACATAGGATACTATAGCATAGTACTAGAACATAGGATACTATAGCATAGTACTAGAACATAGGATACTATAGCATAGTACTAGAACATAGGATACTGTAGCATAGTACTAGAACATAGGATACTATAGCATAGTACTAGAACATAGGATACTATAGCATAGTACTAGAACATAGGATACTATAGCATAGTACTAGAACATAGGATACTATAGCATAGTACTAGAACATAGGATACTATAGCATAGTACTAGAACATAGGATACTATAGCATAGTACTAGAACATAGGATACTATAGCATAGTACTAGAACATAAGATACTGTAGCATGGCTGCCTACAACCTGGTTCAAATTAGGGCTGTTCCTGACAAAATAAAATAGTGGTCGACCAAGAGTCGTCGGTTCTTTCAACCAATTGATGTTTAACAAAAATGTTATACCGTGTATTTTCCCATATATAGACACATCCTATGTGTTTTAATAAAATCCACTATATGCACTGAGCTTTTCTGATGCTTTAAGCAAACCGTTTGATTCAATAATTAAGACACATAAATGACTAGAGGGAGTCCGACCTCAATTGATTTGATTGTGCCGCCTGGCTCAGACTTGTGTTACTAGCACCCGTTGTCTCGCTCTCCTCCCTGCTGCAGTGACCACCACATAACAGTGTGTAAAGCTCTGCCCTCCCTGCTGCAGTGACCACCACATAACAGTGTGTAAAGCTCTGTCCTCCCTGCTGCAGTGACCACCACATAACAGTGTGTATAGCTCTGTCCTCCCTGCTGCAGTGACAGCCACATAACAGTGTGTATAGCTCTGTCCTCCCTGCTGCAGTGACCACCACATAACAGTGTGTATAGCTCTGTCCTCCCTGCTGCAGTGACCACCACATAACAGTGTGTATAGCTCTGTCCTCCCTGCTGCAGTGACCACCACATAACAGTGTGTAAAGCTCTGTCCTCCCTGCTGCAGTGACCACCACATAACAGTGTGTATAGCTCTGTCCTCCCTGCTGCAGTGACAGCCACATAACAGTGTGTATAGCTCTGTCCTCCCTGCTGCAGTGACAGCCACATAACAGTGTGTAAAGCTCTGTCCTCCCTGCTGCAGTGACCAGCCACATAACAGTGTGTAAAGCTCTGTCCTCCCTGCTGCAGTGACCACCACATAACAGTGTGTAAAGCTCTGTCCTCCCTGCTGCAGTGACCACCACATAACAGTGTGTAAAGCTCTGTCCTCCCTGCTGCAGTGACCACCACATAACAGTGTGTATAGCTCTGTCCTCCCTGCTGCAGTGACCACCACATAACAGTGTGTAAAGCTCTGTCCTCCCTGCTGCAGTGACCACCACATAACAGTGTGTATAGCTCTGTCCTCCCTGCTGCAGTGACAGCCACATAACAGTGTGTATAGCTCTGTCCTCCCTGCTGCAGTGACAGCCACATAACAGTGTGTATAGCTCTGTCCTCCCTGCTGCAGTGACAGCCACATAACAGTGTGTAAAGCTCTGTCCTCCCTGCTGCAGTGACCACCACATAACAGTGTGTAAAGCTCTGTCCTCCCTGCTGCAGTGACCACCACATAACAGTGTGTAAAGCTCTGTCCTCCCTGCTGCAGTGACCACCACATAACAGTGTGTAAAGCTCTGTCCTCCCTGCTGCAGTGACCACCACATAACAGTGTGTATAGCTCTGTCCTCCCTGCTGCAGTGACAACCACATAACAGTGTGTATAGCTCTGTCCTCCCTGCTGCAGTGACCACCACATAACAGTGTGTAAAGCTCCGTCCTCCCTGCTGCAGTGACAGCCACATAACAGTGTGTATAGCTCTGTCCTCCCTGCTGCAGTGACAGCCACATAACAGTGTGTATAGCTCTGTCCTCCCTGCTGCAGTGACAGCCACATAACAGTGTGTAAAGCTCTGTCCTCCCTGCTGCAGTGACCACCACATAACAGTGTGTATAGCTCTGTCCTCCCTGCTGCAGTGACAGCCACATAACAGTGTGTATAGCTCTGTCCTCCCTGCTGCAGTGACAGCCACATAACAGTGTGTATAGCTCTGTCCTCCCTGCTGCAGTGACAGCCACATAACAGTGTGTAAAGCTCTGTCCTCCCTGCTGCAGTGACCACCACATAACAGTGTGTAAAGCTCTGTCCTCCCTGCTGCAGTGACCACCACATAACAGTGTGTAAAGCTCTGTCCTCCCTGCTGCAGTGACCACCACATAACAGTGTGTAAAGCTCTGTCCTCCCTGCTGCAGTGACCACCACATAACAGTGTGTATAGCTCTGTCCTCCCTGCTGCAGTGACCACCACATAACAGTGTGTATAGCTCTGTCCTCCCTGCTGCAGTGACCACCACATAACAGTGTGTAAAGCTCCGTCCTCCCTGCTGCAGTGACCAGCCACATAACAGTGTGTATAGCTCTGTCCTCCCTGCTGCAGTGACAGCCACATAACAGTGTGTATAGCTCTGTCCTCCCTGCTGCAGTGACCACCACATAACAGTGTGTATAGCTCTGTCCTCCCTGCTGCAGTGACAGCCACATAACAGTGTGTATAGCTCTGTCCTCCCTGCTGCAGTGACAGCCACATAACAGTGTGTAAAGCTCTGTCCTCCCTGCTGCAGTGACCACCACATAACAGTGTGTAAAGCTCTGTCCTCCCTGCTGCAGTGACCACCACATAACAGTGTGTATAGCTCTGTCCTCCCTGCTGCAGTGACCACCACATAACAGTGTGTATAGCTCTGTCCTCCCTGCTGCAGTGACCACCACATAACAGTGTGTATAGCTCTGTCCTCCCTGCTGCAGTGACCACCACATAACAGTGTGTATAGCTCTGTCCTCCCTGCTGAAGTGACAGCCACATAACAGTGTGTAAAACTCTGTCCTCCCTGCTGCAGTGACAGCCACATAACAGTGTGTATAGCTCTGTCCTCCCTGCTGCAGTGACCACCACATAACAGTGTGTATAGCTCTGTCCTCCCTGCTGCAGTGACCACCACATAACAGTGTGTATAGCTCTGTCCTCCCTGCTGCAGTGACCACCACATAACAGTGTGTATAGCTCTGTCCTCCCTGCTGCAGTGACCACCACATAACAGTGTGTATAGCTCTGTCCTCCCTGCTGCAGTGACCACCACATAACAGTGTGTATAGCTCTGTCCTCCCTGCTGCAGTGACCACCACATAACAGTGTGTATAGCTCTGTCCTCCCTGCTGCAGTGACCACCACATAACAGTGTGTATAGCTCTGTCCTCCCTGCTGCAGTGACCACCACATAACAGTGTGCTATAGCTCTGTCCTCCCTGCTGCAGTGACCACCACATAACAGTGTGTATAGCTCTGTCCTCCCTGCTGCAGTGACCACCACATAACAGTGTGTATAGCTCTGTCCTCCCTGCTGCAGTGACCACCACATAACAGTGTGTATAGCTCTGTCCTCCCTGCTGCAGTGACCACCACATAACAGTGTGTATAGCTCTGTCCTCCCTGCTGCAGTGACCACCACATAACAGTGTGTATAGCTCTGTCCTCCCTGCTGCAGTGACCACCACATAACAGTGTGTATAGCTCTGTCCTCCCTGCTGCAGTGACCACCACATAACAGTGTGTATAGCTCTGTCCTCCCTGCTGCAGTGACCACCACATAACAGTGTGTATAGCTCTGTCCTCCCTGCTGCAGTGACCACCACATAACAGTGTGTATAGCTCTGTCCTCCCTGCTGCAGTGACCACCACATAACAGTGTGTATAGCTCTGTCCTCCCTGCTGCAGTGACCACCACATAACATTGTGTATAGCTCTGTCCTCCCTGCTGCAGTGACCACCACATAACAGTGTGTATAGCCCTGTCCTCCCTGCTGCAGTGACCACCACATAACAGTGTGTATAGCTCTGTCCTCCCTGCTGCAGTGACCACCACATAACAGTGTGTATAGCTCTGTCCTCCCTGCTGCAGTGACCACCACATAACAGTGTGTATAGCTCTGTCCTCCCTGCTGCAGTGACCACCACATAACAGTGTGTATAGCTCTGTCCTCCCTGCTGCAGTGACCACCACATAACAGTGTGTATAGCTCTGTCCTCCCTGCTGCAGTGACCACCACATAACAGTGTGTATAGCCCTGTCCTCCCTGCTGCAGTGACCACCACATAACAGTGTGTATATCTCTGTCCTCCCTGCTGCAGTGACCACCACATAACAGTGTGTATAGCTCTGTCCTCCCTGCTGCAGTGACCACCACATAACAGTGTGTATAGCTCTGTCCTCCCTGCTGCAGTGACCACCACATAACAGTGTGTATAGCTCTGTCCTCCCTGCTGCAGTGACAGCCACATAACAGTGTGTATAGCTCTGTCCTCCCTGCTGCAGTGACCACCACATAACAGTGTGTATAGCCCTGTCCTCCCTGCTGCAACATGATTACAGCCATTTTTGACTGAAAAGTTATGTCACTGAAATCCCTAATTAGTTTAGGAAAAACATTCCCTATTCCCTCAACCCCTTGCTCTCTTTATGTGACAAATGTATGCTTCGAATGCACGTGACCATTAGGGCCTGACCTATAGCATATCCTAAACACATTAATAAATTGGTTAGAACAAACTCTGAACACCGTAACACCAAAATGGATGCAGAGGACGCGACACAAAATATTTAAAAGAAGGAACGGACAAGCGTTGTGTGAATATTAGGCCTATGCGTCCCAAACAGGTGCTGTTAGATTACAATATCATTTTTCTGACCGTTTGGAACAACGTAAACAACACAAATTATATTATAAGCATTTTTTTTTTGCAAAGACTTTATTACAGCAAAGACTAAAAATAGTCACATTCATTCGTGAATGCACTTTCCGAAATGGAATGGTTTAGGCCTATTTATTGTTTAAGCGAACTAAATAAATCTCGGTTGACCAACAGGCTATCGACCCCCCCCCCCGACCAGTCGACTAAATGGGGTCAGCCCTAGTTCAAATACTTTGCCTGGAGCAACGTAACCAATAGAATAGTGTAAACCCCACCCAGCTGTCACTCTAGGCAGACAAGCAAATGCTGAATGTAACTGAGACAGGTCTGGAGCTGTTCCCCTAGTTCACCAGTAGGGGGCCTCAGTGGGCCGAGCTCAGACATACAGATACAGAGCCAGGCAGAGAGAGTGTGTGTGTGTGTGTGGACTTGAGCAGTAGCACCAGGTAGAGCCTGACTCCTCTAGCCCCTGACTGACCTAACTAAGGCCCCAGCCTGCTCACTGAGGGCCTCTCCATGTGCTGTCTCCCCTTGGCCTTATGTTATGTTACAGGAAGGAAAGATATTGTCTATGACACACACACCCCTTAACAGTGTACATCTGTCTGTGTGCTGGGGCAAACCCCACACTAATTAGGATATAAGGCACCTCTGGGGGTTGGGTGATTCATCTTAGTGTGTAGTCACTGAGCCATAGGTGGGGAGGTGGGAGGGGCCGAGGGGGTACAACTGCACTGCAGAGGCAAAAGGGAATAAAAAAGGAGAGAAGGATAAGAGGAGGAAGAAAGGGCAATCAGGAAGTGAGCGGAGCGGACACACACACTGCGGCGGAATCAGTGGGATAAGAGAAGGGAAGGAAGAAGCTAGCTGGCTGGCTAGCAGGGGAGTAATAGACTGGAGCTGCATGGCTTCTCTACCCACACAGCAGCACAGCTCAGCCCTAGCCTGGCATGCCTTTTCTCTTCTCTTTTAATGGTAGTAGAGAGAAAAAGTGAAGTCAGCAAAAACAAAATGCCGCCATTAAATCATCTCAGTGGATCCTGTGTCAGGACGGTAATGGGAAACACACTCATCATCCCAAAGGTTACTGCTCTTCCAGAACCTCCCTCCTTTCTCTCCATCCTTCCCCTCTCTCCCTCCATCACCCAGTGCCTGTCTCAAATTCACTCATCCCCATGGTCGGAACACAGCTGTAGCATCCCTTCCTCACTCAATCCCTCTGCCAAGTCCTGCTCCCCTTGTGTCTCTGTGGACCCTGGGCTGAGAGGGGCTGAGAGAAGGCTGCAGGAATGAGGGATTGGGGCACTTACAGTTCTCCACGCTGTGCTGATTCCATCTCTCTGAGTCTCAACCTCGACGTGAGGCAGCTGCCTGTCTGTCTGGCTGTCTTTCTACTTTGCCCAACACAGAGTACTTCTCCTCCAGTCCTGGGTTCAAATACCATTGGAAATGTTTGAAATACTTCAGCGTTTGCTTTAGACTTCCTAGAGTGCCAGATGGGCGGGGTTTGCACTTTTGGAAGTATTCTATTGGTACAATAAGCCAGGCAAGCTAAATCAAACCCAGCTCAATTGAATCCAGGTCTGGGCCCAGCATGGAGAGTGTCTCTGACTATTTTCTGTTGCTGCTGCCTATCCGTCTAGTGCCAGACACATTGGAGGCTTTTGTTAACCAGATTGTACACAAAAGCCTCTATTCTCCCTCTCTATCTGGCACTGTGTGAGAGGGAGAAAGAGAGAAGAGAGAGCGGTGAATTGGTGCAGGAACAGGAGAGGCCACAGAATCGGGGCTTAGCTGAAATAAACAGATCAACTTTGTCGCGAAGAGAAGGAGAGAAAGAGAGGGAGAAAAAGAGACCACCGCCCACTCTCCTCTTCTCACCAGCTCTACTGGCCTGTTAACGGTCAGCAGCCGACGAGGGGGCACTTCCCCCGTGATAAATCAGAGATGGCAGAGGGCGTTAGACGCACAAACGGACCGCTGCCCGCCATCGACATGGCCGCCGACACACCTTTACAACAATTAATTAACTGTCTAACTCTCACTTATCACTATGGCAATAAGGTGAAAAAGTCAAGAGTTTATTAGAGCTCTGCTGTAATGCTGAGGGCCACAGGGGCTGGAAGGGGCACTTCACATTCACACATATCATGACAGCAGCAACATTCTTACTCCATACAGTATATCACAGTTACTGTATCAACTTCTGTTAGAAATAATTACATATACAAATATACAAATAATACTAATCACATATAGGCATGTGTGTAAACAAATAGTAGCATAAAGGCATGTATTGTAAACAAATATATAAACAATTAATATGTCTAGCAAGGAGTCCTTTCAGGTTCCTACACAAAAGTGAGCTTAACTCAATTTCTTCACAATACAGTAATAACAAAAGGCGTATTATGATATAAAATAGAGAATGAATACACAAATAAAAGACACAAAAAAGCATGGACTTCAATCAATCAATAAATACTGTACACACAACACAGCTACCAGGTGTTCATTCACACACTTTGAACTGATGGAACACACCACGTATTGCCATGTTTAAAGTACGTTTACTGTAGGCTACAGTTGCACTTCTGGCTCAGTCAGATACACAGCTGGTCATAGCCTAGCCCTAGGGCTAATGGTTATATATATATATACAGAGCCATGCACGGTTAAGTGGCGTAAGTTTTGTAGAAGTAGGGTTAGCTGGAGTATCTAGTTAGCTGGAGTAGGGTTAGCTGGTTAGCTGTAGTAGGGTAGGGTAGGGTTAGTTGGAGTAGGGTTAGCTGGAGTAAGGTTAGCTGGAGTAAGGTTAGCTGAAAGTAGGGTTAGCTGGAGTAAGGTTAGCTGGAGTAAGGTTAGCTGAAAGTAGGGTTAGTTGGAGTAGGGTTAGCTGGAGTAAGGTTAGCTGAAAGTAGGGTTAGCTGGAGTAGGGTTAGCTGGTTAGCTGTGGTAGGGTTAGCTGGTTAGCTGTAGTAGGGTTAGCTGGTTAGCTGTAGTAGGGTTAGCTGGTTAGCTGTAGTAGGGTTAGCTGGTTAGCTGTAGTAGGGTTAGCTGGTTAGCTGTAGTAGAGTTAGCTGGTTAGCTGTAGTAGGGTTAGCTGGTTAGCTGTAGTAGAGTTAGCTGGTTAGCTGTAGTAGGGTTAGCTGGTTAGCTGTAGTAGGGTTAGCTGGTTAGCTGTAGTAGGGTTAGCTGGTTAGCTGTAGTAGAGTTAGCTGGTTAGCTGTAGTAGGGTTAGCTGGGTTAGCTGTAGTAGGGTTAGCTAGAGGCTGTAGCTCATGGACAGTCCTCTAATTTTTTTGCGGAGGAGGAGACAGAAGAGGATGAGACGGATCAGGGATGAGGAGGGCTCGTGGGGGTGACATGACGTGGTGAGTGACCAGGTCATCCTGTACAGGCATCTCTAATCTCCACAGGAAAACTACCAAACCACCATCTTTATTTCCTCAGCAGATTTTCCAGTGGACCTAAGCATTATGTGAGGTTTGGCAGCTCCCAGAGCCATAGAGCCATGGATATAGGGTCCCCAGACAGATGGGCAGAAGAGAGGAGTAGTGACATAGAGGGTCCTGGGATGGGGGGGATGAGCGGAGGAGTGACATGTGAGGGCAAACTGTGACACTTCTGTCAAGGACCCTGACAGACGGACCACATGGCAGCTGCTCAGTTGACAGCACTCACTATGGGGCACTGGGGAGGCGCGTGCACACACACACTTCCAATAGAACTCAGAGTTAAACTGTCACTTTAAAAATATTAAAGAGAGGAAGGAAGGGAGACTAAAAACCTACTGTACACACACACACACACACTCACATTAGAAGTTACAATAACCATTACTATACATGTTGCTATTTTCAATATGTTAAACCTTATCTAAGCAGCTACTTACAGTACTTCTCAAACACTAGAAAGGGAAATCATTCTACTAAAAATCACTACTTTTCCTCTACTCTAGAAAGTTCTACTTGACGACAACACAACACTAGAAGAAGATGAGAGCCTAAGTTCAAGTGCATCTCCAATTAAAGGCCTTTACTGAGGAAAACACTATGTGATTGGACCACAAATGACTAGAGTCAATACAACTGATTGGATGTGGTGATAAGATGCTTAGGGAGGTCAAAGGAGTGAAGTGCCAACATAGAATGGATGAGAGAGGGAAGGGGGCTGAGGAGAGAGTGAAGAGACAGGGGGAGAGAAACAGAAAAGGGAACAAGGGAGACAAAAAAGGGGAAGAGAAGAAGCACCATTGTTAGAGGAATAGAGAGGAGCAGACAGACAGGTAACCAATGAGATGCTTCTAGTAATATTGTTCAGTTTCAGAATCACTCCTTAGTCCAGATAGACCTTAGTCCAGATAGACCTTAGTCCAGATAGATGGACTCTTCGAGTTGGCAGTGATGATCACAAAGGGCCTGTTGTTCTTCCAAGAATGACCAGTTCAGTAATACTGAACCTTTCAAAACTTAATTTGCTAATTTCAACAAGTATTTTAGAATTCATCAAAGTTCATTTCCATTTCTGCCTCTCTCCCTCAATTTTAATTGGACGGCCAGTAGAAGGTCCAATTTGGGTCACGAAGAAGACCGTGGTTGGAAGGTCAAAGATGGCCATCTGATCCCACACCGCCGCTGTCATTCTTCCACGTAATTAAGTCCCTCTCTGCCTCTAAGCCAAAGGTCTGCTTCTCTCTCTCATCTGTCCAGCTGTGTCTAGGTGTGGGGAGGTGAGGAGAGGTGTCTGCCCCGGCTCTCACAACCTGTGCAATGCAAAGATAGAAAGAGTCAGGGCAGGCAGCACACCTCACAGCCCCCGACCTCCTTAACCTATAAAACACTGACACAACCACACATTATTTGCTCAACCTTACACTAATAATACCAAATACAGCTCACATAAAGAACCCTACGTTAAGTGGATAAATGAAGTCAATTCTAACAAATGATTAAGTGAATAAAGCATACAGTCCCAGTTTGTAAGCTAAATATAACGCATATAAGGGTGGTCTACCTCATAAATAAATAAACTCTGATAAATCAGTCAGTCTACAGTGTGTAAATGCTGTTTGCTGTAATTCACACACTACTGAGGGATCTAGTAGAGTTACGGTCCTGTTTAAGCAGCGGGAGACCGCTGAATCTCTGATGGGAGATCAGGGAAGATCAGACTGTTCACTACATCTTGATGAAGTGTGTAAACGTAGGTGGTTGTTCAATACAGGTGTTCTACAGAGCTGCTGGCCTCAGCCTCCCTCACCAGCCCCCCTCATCGTGGCCTTCTGCCTACGCAAGGCAACCAAGGCCTACTACATTAAATCATCAGGAGGATATGGTTCCACACACACACACACACACACACACACACACACACACACACACACACACACACACACACACACACACACACACACACACACACACACACACACACACACACACACACACACACACACACACACACAGCCTTCCAACCTCCCATTCCATGGCGACACCCACATTATCCCACACACCACCCTTTTCACATACAGTACCAGTCAAAAGTTGACACACCTACTCATTCAAGGGTTTTTCTTTCTTTTTTCTATTTTCATTGTAGAATAAAAGTCAAGACTTCAACACTATGGAATCATGTAGTAACAAAAAAAGTGTTAAACAAATCAAAATATATTTTAGATTCTTCAAAGTAGCCACCCGTTGCCTTGATGACAGCGATGCATACTGTTGGCATTCTCTCAACCGGCTTCATGAGGAATATTTTCCAACTGTCTTGAAGGAGTTCCCACATATGCTGAGCACTTGTTGGCTGCTTTTCCTTCAGTCTGCGGTCCAACTCATCCCAAACCATCTCAATTGGGTTGAGATCGGGTGATTGTGGAGGCCAGGTCATCTGATGCAGCACCATCACTCTCCTTCTTGGTCAAATAGCCCTTACACAGTCTGGAGGTGTGTTTTGGGTCATTGTCCTGTTGAAAAACAAATTATAGTCCCACAAACCAGATGGGATGGCTTATCGCTGCAGAATGCTGTGGTAGCCACGATGGTTAAGTGTGCCTTGGATTCTAAATAAAACCTAGACAGTGTCACCAGCAAAGCACCCCCACACAGTCACACCTCATCCTCCATGCTTCATGGTGGGAACCATACATGCAGAGATCATCCGTTCACCTACTCTGCGTCTCACAAAGACACGGGGTTGGAACCAAAAATCTCAAATTTGGACTCATCAGACCAAAGGACAGATTTCCACCGGGCTAATGTCCATTGCTCGTGTTTCTTGTCCCAAATAAGTCTCTTATTATTATTATTGGTGTCATTTAGTAGTGGTTTCTTTGCAGCAATTCGACCATGAAGGCCTGATTCACACAGTCACCTCTGAACAGTTGATGTTGAGATGTGTCTTGAACTCTGAAGCATTTATTTGGGCTGCAATCTGAGGTGCAGTTAACTCTAATGAACTTATGTTCTGCAGCAGAGGTAACTCTGCATCTTCCTTTCCTGTGGCGGTCCTCCTGAGAGCCAGTTTCATCATAGCGCTTGATGGTTTTTGCGACTGCACTTGAAGAAACTTTCTTGAAATGTTACATATTGACTGACCTTCATGTCTTAAAGTAATGATGGACTGTCGTTTCTCTTCGCTTATTTGAGCTGTTCTTGCCATAATATGGACTTGGTCTTTTACCAAATAGGGCTATCTTCTGTATACCACCCCTACCTTGTCACAACACAACTGATTGGCTCAAATGCATTAAGAAGGAAAGAAATTCCACAAATTAACTTTTAACGAGGCACACCTGTTAATTGAAATGGATTCCAGGTGACTACCTCATGAAGCTGGTTGAGAGAACGCCAAGAGTGTGCAAAGCTGTCATCAAGGCAAAGGGTGGCTACTTTGAAGAATCTCAGATATAAAATATATGTTGATTTATTTAACACTTTTTTTGGTTACTACATGATTCCATATGTGTTATTTCATAGTTTTGATATCTTCACTATTATTCTACAATGTAGAAAATAGTAAAATTAAAGAAAAACCCTTGAATGAGTAGGTGTGTCCAAACTTTTGACTGGTACACACAAACAGTGACCCACCTGACGAGGTTCTCGTTGTCCCCGGGTCCTTTGCAGGACGTACAGTCGGTCCTAGTGTCGTCTGCTTTAGGTGTCTTCTTCTGCATCGCAGACTGGCGCTGACGCCGCTCCCGTAGAGCCGGTTCCTATGGAAACACACAGGCTGATTAGACCCGACACTGCCGTGTGTGTGTGTGTGTGTGTGTGTGTGTGTGTGTGTGTGTGTGTGTGTGTGTGTGTGGTAATGGCGTAGAAGAAAGAGTACTATGCAGTTTTGTCAGATATTATTCATCCTAATCAGACAGGTTTTTTACATGGACGATACATTGGAGATAATATAAGGCAAGTACTGGAAACAATAGAACACTATGAAATATCGGGGACACCAGGCCTGGTTTTCATAGCTGATTTTGAAAAGGCTTTTGATAAAGTACGACTGGAGTTTATATATAAATGCCTAGAATATTTCAATTTTGGGGAATCTCTTATAAAATGGGTAAAAATTATGTATAGTAACCCTAGGTGTAAAATAGTAAATAATGGCTACATCTCAGAAAGTTTTAAACTATCTAGAGGAGTAAAACAAGGTTGTCCACTATCGGCATATCTATTTATTATTGCCATCGAAATGTTAGCTGTTAAAATTAGATCAAACATTAATATTAAGGGATTAGAAATCCAGGGCCTAAAAACTAAGGTGTCATTGTACGCTGATGATTCATGTTTTCTTTTAAAACCACAACTAGAATCTCTCCACGGCCTCTTAGAGGATCTAGATACATTTGCTATCCTCTCTGGATTAAAACCAAATTATGATAAATGTACCATATTACGTATTGGATCACTAAAAAATACACATTTTACATTGCCATGTAGTTTACCAATTAAATGGTCTGACGGTGATGTGGACATACTCGGTATACAAATCCCAAAAGAAAGAAATGATCTCACTCCAATAAATTTTTATAGAAAATTAGCAAAAATAGATAAGATCTTGCTACCATGGAAAGGAAAATACCTGTCTATTTTTGGGAAAATCACCCTGATTAACTCTTTAATCATATCACAGTTTACCTATTTGCTTATGGTTTTGCCTACACCTAGTGACCTGCTTTTTAAATTATATGAACAAAAAATATTCAATTTTATTTGGAACGGCAAGCCAGATAAAATTAAAAGGGCCTATTTATATAACGAATATGAATTCGGAGGGCAGAAATTATTAAATATTAAAGCATTAGACCTCTCACTAAAGGCATCAGTCATACAAAAGTTATACTTAAATCCAAACTGGTTCTCTAGTAGATTGGTACGAATGTCTCATCCTATGTTCAAGAAGGGCCTTTTTCCCTTTATTCAGATTACACCTGCTCACTTTCGGTTGCTTGAAAAGGAAATAATCTCCAAAATATCTTTATTTTTTAAACAAGCCTTAGAAAGTTGGTTGCAATTTCAGTTTAATCCACCTGAAAGGACGGAACAAATAGTACAACAAATCTTGTGGTTAAATTCAAATATAGTAATTGATAAAAAAACTGTATTTATCGAAGAAATGTTTAAAAAAGGTATAATTTTTGTGAATGATATCATAAATAGGACTGGTGGAGTAATGTCACACATGCAGCTAACACAGACATATGGAAATGTCTGCTCTAACCAAAATTACAACCAATTAATTGCAGCATTACCACAAAAATGGAAGAGGCAGGTGGAAGGGGATAAAAGTAAGGAACTTGTATGTCGGCCTTATATTAAAGAACATAAATGGTTAAAGAAAAGTGTGATAAATAAAAACATATACCAATTTCATTTAAGGACCAAAAAACTTACAGCTGTGCCATATAAATTGCAAAATAGTTGGGAAGAGATTTTCGATGTACCCATTCCATGGCACATGGTTTATGAATTGATACGCAAAACAACGCCGGATTCAAAACTTCGAATTTTTCAATTTAAATTATTGTACAAAATTCTTGCAACTAATAGAATGTTATATATATGGGGGATACAATCTTCTCAGCTCTGTAGATTCTGCTGTGAGGAGGCAGAGTCATTAGACCATTTATTTTGGTATTGTCCGCATGTAGCTCGTTTTTGGTCACAGGTCCAGGAATGGTTGAAGAATTGCAACATTTGCGTAGAACTAACGCTACAGATAGCAATACTGGGGGATTTGAAAAGCCATAGTCAATCAATCAATAATATAATAATTATTTTAGCAAAAATGTTTATTTTTAATTTACAATCCGTGGAAGCTATGAGAATAGGAAGATTCAAATCTTTTGTGAAGCATCACAGCACAGCTGAAAAATATATGGCAAATAAAAACCCGAAATGGATGATGTTGGAAGATAGATGGGAAAGGTTGAGTGGAGCTGAAGGGTGGGACTAATAACAAGATAAACAATGTAGGGCATACGGGATCTGTGAAATGTGTATAGGTGCGGAGCTATTGTGAAATAGCACAGTTACAAGTGGAAATCAAACTGGATGGACAACAGAAATAGAGGAAGGACTAAGAACAAACAAGAGAGAACTATTATAAAGTAGACTGTGTCTGTAAATGTGTATAAGATGTATAAATTGAAGGTAAAAACAGAAATGTTTATCAGTTTACTCCAATTGGGGGATCGGTGGTAGGGTTTGCAGGTAATAATAATAAAGGTATACTCTTTAAAAAAAGTATGTATGTCTATGTAGGTATGTGTATGTATACAGTGGGGAGAACAAGTATTTGATACACTGCCGATTTGGCAGGTTTTCCTACTTACAAAGCATTTAGAGGTCTGTAATTTTTATCATAGGTACACTTCAACTGTGAGAGACGGAATCTAAAACAAAAATCCAGAAAATCACATTGTATGATTTTTAAGTAATTAATTTGCATTTTATTGCATGACATAAGTATTTGATACATCAGAAAAACAGAACTTAATATTTGGTACAGAAACCTTTGTTTGCAATTACAGAGATCATACGTTTCCTGTAGTTCTTGACCAGGTTTGCACACACTGCAGCAGGGATTTTGGCCCACTCCTCCATACAGACCTTCTCCAGATCCTTCAGGTTTCGGGGCTGTTGCTGGGCAATACGGACTTTCAGCTCCCTTCAAATATTTTCTATTGGGTTCAGGTCTGGAGACTGGCTAGGCCACTCCAGGACCTTGAGATGCTTCTTACGGAGCCACTCCTTAGTTGCCCTGGCTGTGTGTTTCGGGTTGTTGTCATGCTGGAAGACCCAGCCACGACCCATCTTCAATGCTCTTACTGAGGGAAGGAGGTTGTTGGCCAAGATCTCGCGATACATGGCCCCATCCATCCTCCCCTCAATACGGTGCAGTCGTCCTGTCCCCTTTGCAGAAAAGCATCCCCAAAGAATGATGTTTCCACCTCCATGCTTCACGGTTGGGATGGTGTTCTTGGGGTTGTACTCATCCTTCTTCTTCCTCCAAACACGGCGAGTGTAGTTTAGACCAAAAAGCTCTATTTTTGTCTCATCAGACCACATGACCTTCTCCCATTCCTCCTCTGGATCATCCAGATGGTCATTGGCAAACTTCAGACGGGCCTGGACATGCGCTGGCTTGAGCAGGGGGACCTTGCGTGCGCTGCAGGATTTTAATCCATGACGGAGTAGTGTGTTACTAATGGTTTTCTTTGAGACTGTGGTCCCAGCTCTCTTCAGGTCATTGACCAGGTCCTGCCGTGTAGTTCTGGGCTGATCCCTCACATTACTCATGATCATTGATGCCCCACGAGGTGAGATCCTGCATGGAGCCCCAGACCGAGGGTGATTGACCGTCATCTTGAACTTCTTCCATTTTCTAATAATTGCGCCAAGAGTTGTTGCCTTCTTACCAAGCTGCTTGCCTATTGTCCTGTAGCCCATCCCAGCCTTGTGCAGGTCTACAATTTTATCCCTGATGTCCTTACACAGCTCTCTGGTCTTGGCCATGGAGAGGTTGGAGTCTGTTTGATTGAGTGTGTGGACAGGTGTCTTTTATACAGGTAACGAGTTCAAACAGGTGCAGTTAATACAGGTAATGAGTGGAGAACAGGAGGGCTTCTTAAAGAAAAACTAACAGGTCTGTGAGAGCCAGAATTCTTACTGGTTGGTAGGTGATCAAATACTTATGTCATGCAATAAAATGCTAATTAATTACTTAAAAATCATACAATGTGATTTTCTGGATTTTTGTTTTAGATTCCGTCTCTCACAGTTGAAGTGTACCTATGATAAAAATTACAGACCTCTACATGCTTTGTAAGTAGGAAAACCTGCAAAATCGGCAGTGTATCAAATACTTGTTCTCCCCACTGTATATGTGTATATGTATGCATACGTGAATGGATATATATATTTACCCAAAAAAATATGGGGGATTGGAAATGATGCAGACAATTACATTGGAAACAACATTCTTTCCGCAATATTAAGCTGATCCACCCCCCAAAAAAAAAAAAAAAAAAGAAAAAAAAAAAAAAAAAAAAAGAGTACTATGCAGGCTAATAGAGTGAATAGAGTAGTCCCGTAAGTAACACAGGGGATTGTGTATGTATTAGTTCTGTGTGCGTTAGGGAGGTTAGGAGATGTAGGAATGTTTAGTAACAAATTTAGACCAATTACATACCTGCACCTCAAACTTCTCTTCTTCACAGATGGACACCCTCTTCCTCTTCTGCCCTCTGGTTCTCTGTGGAATACAGAACAGCATGTTAGGTTCATTTCGGACCCTTTTAACGAAACTAGATTTTTGTGCTAATTGATTGATCTGTGTGAATTGATGAGAGATAATTGACCTGAGCACTGGTCAGTCTCATGATCCTTGTGAAAGGTTATCAGCTAGGCATGCAAGACACAAGGTCAAAACAAGGTCACAATATTTCTTTACTTTGAGTTGTTGAGTGGTCAGGCAAATCTTTAGTTTTTGGTAGTTTGTCTGTGAATCTGTCAAAATAATAATTTGACTTAATTAGAGATATGCTCCACAAGGTATTAGCAGCATCAGAAAAATCTAACTTTATTTGTAGCTTTCCTGTTCTGGAAAAGATTCTGGAGCCAGTGGAAGTTTGCTCCTTCAGCTGTTTATTCAGATTGTCAAACAAAGAAAACCCACTGTGGTCTCTGCCTTTTGCTACAATACA
Source organism: Salvelinus alpinus (assembly GCF_045679555.1). NCBI lineage: Eukaryota > Metazoa > Chordata > Actinopteri > Salmoniformes > Salmonidae > Salvelinus > Salvelinus alpinus. The sequence continues at coordinate 21,948,612 of NC_092111.1, forward strand.
ACAGAAAGCATAAACTGTTTCCAAATACATGTTTTGTTTGATTGTCCTGTATTTAATCCTCTACTGCCCAGTGAGGCTGGTGTTTTGTTTTACCTCTGGACATACAAGACAAGAGAGCCACACAGTGCTGTCTGTGGACTAGGTTCTATTCAACTGCACGAGAGAGAGTGAGAAAAAGAGGGGCGGGATAGACAGAGCGATAGAGAGAGAGAAAAGGGAGAGAAAGAGCTGTGGAGATATGGCTGCTCCCTCCCTCCCTCCCTGCCTTTCTCCCTCCACCTCTTCATGGATCCCACTTATCTACAGCCACCATACCCTGATCCTCCTCCGATATACCACCCCAGCCCTGCTTCCCCCCCGCCTCCCTATTCTCCCTCCCAGTCTCAGCTCCCCGAAAAAACACAACAGATATTCATCAGAGAAGAGGGGAGAAAAACACTCTCCAGTCCTCTTCCATTTTATTTCCCCCTAGTCTTTTGTTTTTAGATTGTCAATAACCAACCCCCTCCACACCTGGAAGGAGAGAGCCTGAGGAACACTCATTCTCTGTGGCCACTCACTGCCTGGTAAGTCAGAGAATAGCCCAGCTTCTGTCTGGTTGGCTGGCTGGCTGTCGCCGTCTTAGATAACACCCCAAAACACCCTGCTATTCCTTAATACAAAAAAAAGAAAAAAAAGAAAAGAACAACCAATCATAGACGTCTTCTACTCCTTCTGGAGGTTTTCACTCTCTGTATGTTCTGTCAGAGAGGGATGGAGAAAGGCAGGAGGGATGGAGGGGAGTGGGAGGAGGTGGTGAAGGGAGGATGGAGAGAGGAAGGTGGTGTAGAGGGAGGTGGTGTAGAGTGCTGTGGCGGTGAGTCTGGGTTAATGAGTTTTTCTGTTAGCGCGTCTAAAGCAGAGTGCCCAGAAGTACGCTGGCCTGAGGACCCTGCTGCTGGAAGTACTCAGGGATTAAGCCAGCTTTTTCTGATTTCCTCTCGCCGCGTCCGCTCCAGTCGAGGAGCTTCAATGCTGCATTTATCTTCAAATGCGAGGGCAGCTGCTGAAAGGGCCCTGCTTTGCATTTTTAATGCTTTTACCAGGGCACCCTAGCGCTGGCACCGCTCTAAAGCCCTGTTTCAATTTATCAGGGCTGGCTAATCGACCTCCCGCTGGCCCCTGCATGGGGACGAGTGTTGGAGTGTGTGTATGTGTGTGCGAGGCCACAGGGGTAAGATGGCCCACTGCCACTCTGTGGTGCAGCTCAGCCTCCTCTGGCCCTTGTTCAGGACCTGCTGACTGAGTACACTGCCTACTGCAGGGTAGTGGCCTCTTCTAACTCAACATGTGCCCTCAAGGTCACAGAGTGTGGAGGATATCTGTTAGACATCCTACACACAGCCTGACAGCTATACTCCGTAACGCATCACTACTTTCAACACTCATTGAATGATTACATCTCAGAACCATCAGTTCCCGGACCCAAACTGTACCTAATTTTCAAGGAAGCTTGGTATTTGCTTCTTCTAGTAGAATCTACTGACAATATCTCAAATTATTAGGCCAATATCTCTAATTATTATCTCGAAAAAGAATAATTGCCAAAAACCATCCTGCATTTTCAAGGAGGCTTGGTTATCATTGCTTCTTCTTCTAGAATCTTCTGTGTGACAGTGTGTGTAATGGGGTGGTGATTAAACATGGCCCTGCTGCAACACCCTCCATGATTACACAGGAACATCCTGTATGAACATATGCCATTAGTCTAGTGAGAATGATGATGAGAATGAAGTTACTACATCTAGTTACTGCTGGGTCCTCTGCTCCGTTAACTTCTCTAATCCTGCATGGTGCTGTGACATGATTCATGGCTGTTAAAGATGCAATGATGTACTTAATTAAAAGATTGATTTAGCTCAGTCGTACAAACTGCCCCCAGTTTTAATTTCCTCACCTGAACAGAGACCTTGATTAGGTATGCTGTGTGTGTGTGTGTGTGTGTGTGTGTGTGTGTGTGTGTGTGTGTGTGTTTGCACACTTTACCTTATATCTTATTTATTTTTAACCTTAGTCTGCATTGCACTGAACTCCGCATTGGATGTGTTGATCTTTCCCTGGCCAATCATAGATTACCTTAATGGAGTCAACCACTATAGGAACCAAACAGTTAAATAAACTCATACTCTGGGCCCTTTGTAAGGTGGTGCCACCCGCCCACCCGTCGCAGGCAGGCAGAGGTGGCTTAGAAGGGAGCGAGGAAGGAAGAGAGGGAGGGATGGAGGGAGCTAGGGAAGGAGGGAGGGCTGAAGTGAAGGAGCCAAGTAGCTGTGGTTCTAGCATTTAGCAGTTAGCATTTCTAATGATACGCGTTCCATCTGCCAAGTGGTGGCAGAGGAGCCAAAGGCAACAGATGGAATTGTTTTCACAATCTGTTTAAATATGTTGTTGATTTTTCTTCTTCCTTTAAAAAAAAACATACAACCCGGATCCATCATTCGTTCGCTCGTGTCAGGAACAACAAGGAGATGTTTGATTCCCCCCTTTGTTAATATTCCAACTTCCTCTTACATGATTGTAGATTGGAAGTAGTTCAGTCCATTTGGATCAGTTTGAATCTGATGGCGGACCTGAAACAATGAGCCAGCGGGGGATGTTTGGGGCTGAACACCAGAGGAAGTGTGTGTTTGGATCCACCAGCTCTAGTTTACTGGCACGTCCACTAGCAATCCTGTTTAGTACAGCAGCGTGACCTATGTGTTCTGAATGTCCAGCCATTAGCCCGTGAGTCTGGCCTGTTATGATCTATATCTGTTGGGCTCTGTTAGTCTGGTCTGTTATGATCTATATCTGTTGGGCTCTGTTAGTCTGGCCTGTTATGATCTATATCTGTTGGGCTCTATTAGTCTGGTCTGTTATGATCTATATCTGTTGGGCTCTGTTAGTCTGGCCTGTTATGATCTATATCTGTTGGGCTCTGTTAGTCTGGCCTGTTATGATCTATATCTGTTGGGCTCTGTTAGTCTGGCCTGTTATGATCTATATCTGTTGGGCTCTATTAGTCTGGCTTGTTATGATCTATATCTGTTGGGCTCTGTTAGCCCAGGCCAGACTATCTGTTAGCCCAGGCCAGACTAACAGAGCCTATCTGTTCAGGCTCTATTAGTCTGGCCTGGGCTATCTGTTGGGCTCTATTAGTCTGAACTGGTATATCTATCTGTTTGGCTCTGTTAGTCTGGCCTGGGCTATCTATCTGTTGGGCTCTGTTAGACTGGCCTGGTATATCTATCTGTTGGGCTCTGTTAGTCTGGCCTGGGCTATCTGTTTGGCTCTGTTAGACTGAACTGGTATATCTATCTGTTGAGCTTGTTAGTCTGAACTGGTATATCTATCTGTTGGGCTCTGTTAGTCTGGCCTGGGCTATCTGTTTGGCTCTGTTAGTCTGGGTCTGTTAGTCCGACCTGGGCTATCTGTTGGGCTCTGTTAGTCTGGCCTGGGCTATCTGTTTGGCTCTGTTAGTCTGGGTCTGTTAGTCCGGCCTAGGCTATCTGTTGGGCTCTGTTAGTCTGGCCTAGGCTATCTGTTGGGCTCTGTTAGTCTGGCCTGGGCTATCTGTTGGGCTCTGTTAGTCTGGCCTGGGCTATCTGTTTGGCTCTGTTAGTCTGGCCTAGGCTATCTGTTTGGCCCTGTTAGTCTGGCCTGGGCTATCTGTTGGGCTCTGTTAGTCTGAACTGGTATATCTATCTGTTGGGCTTGTTAGTCTGGCCTGGGCTATCTGTTGGGCTCTGTTAGTCTGGCCTGGGCTATCTGTTGGGCTCTGTTAGTCTGGCCTGGGCTATCTGTTGGGCTCTATTAGTCTGAACTGGGCTATCTATCTGTTTGTCTCTGTTAGTCTGGCCTGGGCTATCTATCTGTTGGGCTCTGTTAGTCTGAACTGGTATATCTATCTGTTAGTCTGGCCTGGGCTATCTATCTGTTTGGCTCTGTTGGTCTGGCTGGGCTATCTATCTGTTTGGCTTTGTTAGTCTGGCCTGGGCTATCTATCTGTTTTTTTGCTTTGTTAGTCTGGCCTGGGCTATCTGTTGGGCTCTGTTAGTCTGGCCTGGGCTATCTGTTGGGCTCTGTTAGTCTGGCCTGGGCTATCTGTTGGGCTCTGTTAGTCTGGCCTGGGCTATCTGTTGGGCTCTGTTAGTCTGGCCTGGGCTATCTGTTGGGCTCTGTTAGTCTGGCCTGGGCTATCTGTTGGGCTCTGTTAATCTGGCCTGATATACACTTCCTATGATGGAGTACTTTTAACCCCAGGTATAGGTTGACGGATTACTGTCTGTTTCTCCAAATCTGGATTATACAGTAGATGGCAGGACAATTCAAAAGGCTACCCCAGAAATATCAACCCAATCAACCCCTAAACTAGCAAAGTGGAGGCATTTAAAACCCATTTTGTCAGACCACCACTTAAAGGGATACTTCAGGATTAATGCTTTATCTACTTCCCGAGTCAGATGAACTTCTGGATACAATGTGTATGCCTCTGTGTCCAGTATGAAGGAAGTTAGAGGTCATTTCACAAACAAATGCTAACTAGCGTTAGCGCAATGACTGGAAGTCTATGAGTATCTACTAGCATGCTTTTAGCAATTAGACGGGCTTGTGTAAACAAAATAAATAAAGTGTTTTATTATAATACAGTGCCTTCAGAAAGTATTCACACCCATTGACTTTGTCCACATTTTGTTGTGTTACAGCCCGAATTTAAAATGGATTACATTTTGATTTTGTGTCACTAATCTACACACAACACCCCATAATGTCAAAGTGGAATTATGTTTTTAGTAATTTTTACAAATTCATTAAAAAAAGTAAAGCTGAAATGTCTTAAGTAAATAAATATTCAAACCCTTTGTTATGACAAGCCTAATGAACTTCAGGAGTAAAAAATTGCTTAAGAAGTCACATAATAAGTTGCATGGGGTAACTGTGTGCAATAACGGTGTTTAACATGATTACTTAATGACTACCCCATCTCTGTACCGCGCACATACAATTATCTGTAAGGTCCTTCTGTCGAGCAGTGCATTTCAAGCACAGATTCAATGACAAAGACCAGGGAGGTTTTACAATGCCTCATAAAGAACACAGGTAAAAAATAAACACTAATAAAAGAGCAGACATTGAATACCTGGTTCAGTCTGCTTTCCAATAGACACTGGGAGACAAATCCACCATTCAGCAGGACAATAACCTAAAACGCAAGGCCAAATATACACTGAAGTTACTTACCAAGACGACATTGAATGTTTCTGAGTGGCTTAGTTACAGTTTTGACTTAAATTGGCTTGAAAATATATGGCAAGACTTAGCAAAGATCAACAACCAACTTGACAGAGCTTGAAGAATTATAAAAATATTCTACAATCTAGGTTTTACAAAGCTCTTAGAGACTTACCCAGAAAGACTCACAGCTGTAATCACTGCCAAAGGGGATTCTAACATGTATTAACTCAGGGGGTTGAATACTTATCTAATCAAACTATATTAGTGTTTTATTTTCCATTAATAAAAAAAAACAAAAAAAAACAGTATTTGACAGAGAATTTTCTCTCGATCGTTGACAAAAAATGACAATTAAATCTATTTTAATTACACCTTGTAACAACAAAATGTGTAAAAAGTGAAGGGGTGTGAATATTTTCTGAAGGCACTGTAAATAATAATATATATTTTTTAAAGTGTGTTTTATTACACACCGTGCCCCTCACATCTCGTTTCTTGGGCTCTGGGGACATCTCCTGAGGGATGAATTTGATTGGACCTTTAATCTGTCTCCGAGACCTTTTGGTGCCGTCGGGCAGTGTCTCCATGGCGATGTCGGCATCATCGCTACTGGCCTGGTCACACTCTGAACATTGCCTGAGGAGATGGAGGGAGGTAGAGAGAGAGAGAGATAGGAGGGAGTGAGAGAGATAGGAGGGAGGGAGGGAGAGAAAGAGTAAGAAATAGATGTTTCAGGGCCCAGAAACTGTTCTCTCCTCTATGCAGGGCTATTCATTTTACTATCTGTGAACATGTTATGCATGGAAAATAGGTTTCGGAAGCCTTTCTCTCTGATTACTATCAATGTCTGAACAACAGGACCTATATGCTGCTAATTATGTTGGGCAGAAAAACAAAACACTGACACTAAGATGTTTTTTTCGAAAAATACTGGTTTCCCAAAGCACTGAAATCTGAGCCTGGAGGTCCGACACTGGATTTGAGGAAAGGGGTTTCTGCTGACCCAGGCAAAGCATAAGACTGTGACATGGGTTTCTATCAGTATTAGAAGTTAGACAAAGTTAATATCGGTCTTAAAAGGTTAATATCAGTATTAGAAGTTAAGACAAAGTTAATATCGGTCTAAAAAGGTTAATATCAGTATTATAAGTTAAGACAAAGTGAACTTGTGGATCCTGTATGCGTTTCTGGTTCTGACTGAGAAGCCCTGTCTGCACCTTCCTTTCTGCCTCTGTGAAATTCCTGCCGTGCAGATCCTGATAATAAGGTAGGCTATGACTTGGCCTCGGCTCCACACAATTTCATCCATCCAAATGCTTTCTAATTTCCGCCCGCTGGAGCAGAACGCAACCACCCTCTCTTTTTCATGGTTAAATGAATTACTCCCAATCACAGACACGAGGAACGTGCAGGTTGAGGTGCCACAGAAACAAACAATACACACGTCTAAGATGTGCATGCGCACACACACACACACACACACACACACACACACACACACACACACACACACACACACACACACACACACACACACACACACACACACACACACACACACACACACACACACACACACACACACACACACACACACATAAACACACACGCGTATATGCAAACGCATGTACACACACTACAATCCCCCATCCTCCTTCACTTCGGAAGTAAAAAGATTAGACTAGCTGCTCTATGGAGATAACTCACTATGGAAGTATCTCACTAAGCGACAGAGATGGAATACTATTGAAACTATTGAGACAGATACACAAAAGAGCTCCTCTATCTATCTATTCAGATAAGGACATCTAGCTCTGTGTGAAGTGGGACATTTCCACCATCTCTGCATTCTCTATCTGATAAATCTACTGGCACTGAGTAAGCTGAAATGTCACACTAAACATAAATAAATAAATGGTGGACATTAATGCATCTCCTACTACAAGTTATTATAAAACGGGTTGTTTGGATCCTGATTGGATGATATGCGGGAGTTGTGGGACAACTTCGCAAAATACCATGACGTGTTAATCTGATCAATCCACTGTCCCGCAGCCCAGGCAGGAAATTCCTAAACTTCATCTCCCTCGGGGAAGAAAGCGTCTACACATTACTTCCCCATGCTACTAATTGGTTTGCAACAGTTGGGGAAACTAATAATTCACCAGGGAAACCGTAAACACACAGAATTCCATTCATTCATTAACCAATGCAGAGCGGCCTGTGTAGGCCTATTTGATATAATGAAGTTCTTGTCTCTCATCATCATTGAATCTCTGCTAGCTAGCTACATGCCAATGATTTGTTTAGCGTAGCAACATCGGATGAACAGAATGCAAAAGTTATCCAATGCGGGCCTGGAGGCATGGGAAATAATGGCTGCGAGTGGCCATCGATGTGAGAGCTCACTCAAGAGTTATTGGCAGCCTCTGACATGGAGATCAGAAAGTGCTGGAGTGCCATTTTAGCTGGCAAAGATGTGAGTGGGACGTCCCATTCTCCGCCAGGCTGTCACCAACCAGCGCCAGGTCCACGGACAGTCCTTCCATCGAAGTCACTATTAACATCACCAACTAGCTTGGTTAGTTTGGACTCGCCAACCATGATAGTTGTTGCCTACGTAGGACTATTGGATATTTTTTTTAATCATTATTTAATGAAGTTCTTGTGTCATCATCATTGAATCTCTGCTAGCTAGCTACAAGCCAATGATTTGTTTAGCGTAGCCACGTCAAATGAATAGAATGATTAGAACTAATGACTGGGTCAAAACATGAGAAGAACTAACGACCAGCCCGCTTCAGTAGCAACTTCAGAATGCAAAAACAAATGTATTCATTAAAATAATGTTTATAATGAAAACATTTCATTAATATTTTTATAAATATGTTGACAACTGTTTTATAAAAGCAATAAGGCCCTCTAACCGGGAGTCTATTGTGTGATAACTCCCACCTTAGGGCTGTTCACAGCTCTTGGCTTCACCTCGGTCCTAAGAACTGCCCTAAATCGGGAATTATCACACAATAATCCCCAGGTTCTCATGCCTTATTGCTTAAATGACATGTTTTTATACAACAATGGTAAAACAATGTCATACCAGATGTACAGTGCAGTATGTCATTGCGATGGGTTGTGTGCTTGTGCTATGGACAGCACTTGATCCAACTTTTGCAACTCTTGTACCATTGAGTCCTCTAGCACCCATTCACATGTTCTCTCTCTTCCCCACCCCCCCTCTTTTCTTCCCCATCTACCTCCCCCTCTCTTTCTTCCCCATCCACTTCCCCCAGTCCGTCTCTTTCTTCCTCATCTACCTCCCCAAGTCCCTCCGTCTCTCTCTCTTTCTTCCCCATCTACCCCCCCAGTCTCTCTCTCTCTCCCTCCCTCACCAGTAGCTGTTCTTGGTCTTCTTGGGCATGCGTGTCAGCGGAGGCTCCAGACAGCCCAGATGGTAGTAGAGCTTGCAGGTGTCGCACAGGAGCAGGAGATGCTGGTCCTGGTTTTTCTTACAGATCCCACAGCTAAAAAGGAACACACACACATACAGTACCAGTCAAAAGTGTTAAAAAAACAAAATATATTTAATATTTTAGATTCTTCAAAGTAACCATCCTTTGCCTTGATGACAGCTTTGCACACTCTTGGCATTCTCTCAACCAGCTTCATGAGGTAGTCACCTGGAATGCATTTCAATTAACAGGTGTGCCTTGTTAAAAAGTTAATTTGGGGAATTTCTTTCCTTCTTAATGTGTTTGAGACAATCAGTTGTGTTGTGACAAGGTAGGATTGGTATACAGAAGATAGCCCAATTTGGTAAAAGACCAAGTCCATATTATGGTATGAACAGCTCAAATAAGCAAAGCGAAATGACAGTCCATCATTACCTTAAGACATGAATGTAAGCCAATCCGGAAAGTGCAGTCGTAAAAACCATCAAGCGCTATGATGAAACTGGCTCTCATGAGGACTGCCACAGGAAAGGAAAACTCAGAATTACCTCTGCTGCAGAGGATAAGTTCATTAGAGTTAACTGCACCTCATATTGCAGCCTAAATAAATGCTTCACAGAGTTCAAGTAACAGACACATCTCAACATCAACTGTTCAGAGGAGACTGTGAATCAGGCCTTCATGGTCGAATTGCTGCAAGGAAACCACTACTAAAGGACACTAATAAGGAGAGACTTATTTGGGACAAGAAACATGAGCAATGGACATTAGACCGGTGGAAATCTGTCCTTTGGTCTGATGAGGCCAAATTTGAGATTTTTGGTTCCAACCGCCGTGTCTTTGTGAGACGCAGAGTAGGTGAACGGATGATCTCTGCATGTGTGGTTCCCACCGTGAAGTACAGTATGGAGGAGGAGGTGTGATGGTGCTTTTCTGGTGACACTGTCTGAGATGTATTTAGAATTCAAGGCACACTTAACCAGCATGGCTACCACAGCATTCTGCAGTGATACGCCATCCCATCTGGTTTTCACTTAGTGGGACTATAATTTGTTTTTCAACAGGACAATGACCCAACACACCTCCAGGCTGTGTAAGGGCTATTTGACCAAGAAGGCATCCACAATCACCACACCTCAACCCAATTGAGATGGTTTGGGATGAGTTAGGCCGTAGAGTGAAGGAAAAGCAGCCAACAAGTGCTCAGTATATGTGGGAACTCTTTCAAGACTGTTGGAAAAGCATTCCTCAAGAAGCTGTTTGAGAGAATGCCAAGAGTGTGCAAAGCTGTCATCAAGGGTAGCTACTTTGAAGAATGTAAAATCTAAAATATATTTTGATTTGTTTAACACTTTTTTGGTTACTACATGATTCCATGTGTTATTTCATAGTTTATGTCTTCACTATTATTCTACAATGTAGAAAATAGTAAAAATAAAGAAAAACCCTTGAGTGGATATCTGTGTTCAAACTGTTGACTAGTACTGTACATACAGGAAATACATCAAAATCAACTCTAAGAAGATAGTTCTCAGATGAGAAGCTAGATATAAAGAGCATATAAAAGAAATCAGGTATGATAATACATACTCCTTAGGAATAGTGATGGTTGTAGAGTGTTGGAGTGCCCCAGGGTTGAATACTGGGACCTCTCTGATTGCCCAGTCACTCAATATGAGACTTTTACTTGTTTGTAATGCCTGTTGTTTGAATGTTTGTTTGTTTACCTGTAGAGGACAGCTGGTAGGTTGGAGGACTTCCCAGGAGCTCCTCCCTCCTTCTTGCTGGGCTTCCTCTCTTTTGGGGATTTCAGGACCGATGGGGAGTTCAGTTTCTGCCACGGAGAGAGACACGTCACACAATCAACTCATAGGTGTAGTGGAGACTTCAGAGAGAAGCAGTGAAGGACAGAAATGTCAAAGGTGTCCACAGAGAGGAGGGAGAGGGACGGAGGGATGGGGGAGAGAGAGCGATAGCGAGAGAGAGAGTGGGAACCTATTGTTGGTCAGTAGACAGACAGACAGACAGAGGCGGATGTGGGTCTATTTCTCCCCAGCATCTCGTTGGCTGCATGATGGCTACTGTCTGTCGCAGGTTAATTAGAAAACGTATCTGCTAGGGAGCTACTGGGGAGCTACTGGGCCACTAAACAGACAGGCTTCTCACTTGGGCAGTTCTAATCTGAGCACGCTCAGTACGCTGTCGCCCACGGCTCCCAGGGACCGGTCCTATAGGGGGACCTAAGAGAGAGGGGCCAGGGCCACAGGACCCCAGGGTGTGTGTGTGTTTGTCTGGGGTGTGTTATCTACTAATTGTGGACCACAGTCTCCTGGTGCAATAGCTCAGTGAGTAAAAAATCCCTCCACTACTGATAGAGGGAAGTCCCCTGTCAGTTAGAGTTAATATCAAAGAGATGTGTGTGAAGGTATCTGCTAAAATAAGAATCGGAGACAGGGAGTGAGAACCAGCCTCAGGCCATCTGTCTGGTTCATACTGGGAGTCAGACAGGCTCTGAGGCAGTGGGGGACTGAGCGGTGAGCACACACACACTAACACAGCATAAACACACACAGCACACACACAAACGGCACCCTGGGGAAGGGTCAGCTGATTGGCACGCCTTCAAGGAAGAGTCTCGGTGTGTGACACACACGTGCACAGCATTTCAAATGTGATGCTTTACCTCCGTGCCAAACGGAACACTGCCAGGCAATGTTAATGAAGTATCTCATTGGTTAAAAAGCTGTGACCGAGGTGTTTTAAAGTTTCACAATGTCTTCACTTTTAGAGAGTACCTCTCTCTCTCCCTTAGGCGACAACACTGAGTCAATGTCTTGGATGAGGGCTGGGGCTGCGGTTGCGAACAGCAGTCATTTCTGGTAATGTAAGGGATGGGACGGGCAGAAGGAGGGGAAATAAAAAATGAAAAGGTATCAGATAGATGACACAAAGCAACGCGGGGACGTGACTGATGTAGCCACTTAAACCTTTCTACGTTTCTAATTATGGGATTTATGGAGGTCGTTGCAGATTCACGTCGTTCGTTCAGTCGTTCTTTCCTTCCAGTCTTTCTTCACATCCTCTAGCTGTATCGCTCCATCCATTTAACTGAAGCCCCCATCGCAGCCCGATCGCAAGCCATACTTTTAATCAAGCATCATGCATTCAGTTAGCCGCTTGCGTAGATTTCTAAAGGGCTAATTACATATGCAGTCTACGGGCAACTGTATGTTGTATTATCTAGGACTACCCCCTAACCTTAGAGAGATTGGTGGTAACCAGAGGGGTGTGTGTGTACGTGTCTTGCTATAGCATCCTGTCAGAGCACTAGCTCTCTGCAGGCCTCTCCGCCTAAGTTCTCATTCTCACCTAAACACAGCACAACACACACACCTCACACACACGCAAACCCACCTCGCACACACACACACCTCGCACACACACACACACCTCGCACAGACACACACACCTCGCACAGACACACACACCTCGCACAGACACACACACCTCGCACACACACACACACCTCACACAGACACACAAACCTCGCCCAGGCACACACACACCTCGCACAGACACACACCTCGCACAGACACACACCTCGCACAGACACACACCTCGCACAGACACCTTACACACACACACCTCACACAAACCTTGTCGTTTCCAAAGTGTCATGTGAGAGAGGCTGTCTGAGACTGCGTCAGTGCATTACCC